>NW_028256071.1:0-48333 GCF_971803275.1 Cyanistes caeruleus | reverse complement strand
AATGAAGCATGCTGGTCAAAGGAAGTCAGAGTCAGATATCAAATTTCAAGGGGACAAGAAGATATTGGTCACTGTGATAGGAATTGGCCTCAGACAGCTACAGAGTAGGTATGGCCAAGATTTTCTGTGTGTGTGTATCATAGAATGTGCAACAGAAACACTTTCAACAAGGTTTTAAAGAGCAAAATGGTATCTTCATAGTACATTAAGCCTCCTACTGAGAGCTAAAGCTTTTTTTGCAATAAATAACTACATTTAAGGAGTAATCCAATAACTCTCTAATGATGTAACATTAACAATATTTGGTTATATCCCATTTATTAGAGTAATCTTCCAGCAGAATCACAAAAAGGTTTGGTTTTTTGGCCTTATTTTGACTCAGAATATCCTATAAACTTCTTTAACTGCTATGTATCTTATCTTCCTCAGGTTCAAAACAGAACTATAATTCTTTACTTACTGATAAACATTTGTAAGGTTCATTACTGTTTGTCAGATGGTTTTGATGACAATCAACATAATAATCATCAGAATAATAATCAGCAGAATCAAAAGTCCTGCAGTCTTTGGTTGAAGAGAACGCTTGGAAAAAATGGAGACTGTCCATAGGATACCAACTGGTATCCTGTTACTAACATATGTACTTAAGTACAAAAATGATAGAATTTAAACAGTTTCTAAATGATTGATTAACACTTCTGTAAAGAAAATTAGTTTTTCTTTTAACTAATGACTAAAAATCTCTTAAAGCCAAGAACGATTCACTTCAAATGCCACGGTATAAAAATTCAAACAATAAATTCAGCTGTAAATTATATTTTCAGTTGAAAGTTCACATGCTTTTCTGTTGCTGATGAAGACAAACTGCTTTTGTTGTGAATAGCTGTCAATAACGATAAGCTTTTTTGCTTTATTTGCTTTTTGGCAGAGAAACTAGTTTTCTTTTGTTTTGCATCTGGGGTTTGTGCTTTGGTTTTGATTTTGTTTGGTTGTTGTTGGTTTTTTTTTTAATAGGAGTTCAGGCATCTTTATTTTATGGTCTGCACACAATAAAGCCATACACCAAATTACCACCACTGAATATATAAAATATACTGTGTTCATGTGATAGTGCAATTTGGGTTGGGAGACAACTAAAGTAAAATAGCAGCATAAAATCCCAAGAATTCTAAAAGATTATTTTTTTCTTGATGCTCAAAGATGGTTACAGAATATTTTTCTGCCATTGAGGCATATTTGAGATGTGAGAAACATTAACAATGAGGAGGGCTTTAGGTCAGAATCACTGTGCATCATAGATGGCATTATCTGCTGATTTAGCTGAGCTGAAAACTGCTGAAAAATAATCCTTTTTGTGCCCTTGTCAGTGGCTTTGGCCTAGAGTAATATAAAATCAGCTTTACCTGAGTCAGATAATCATTACAAAATTAATTTTGTTTTTGACTCACAGAAATAATTGGGAGAAAAATGTATTTCATAGATTAATGAATATTATTTTAAGTTAAAGCTTACTGAGATGTACAAAATACTAAGTGCTGCTGGTAATTGAGCAACTCTATGCAACTGTAAATTAGCTGCTTGAATTGGAAACAGATGATTACTAAAAGCACTTTTTCCCCCTAGAAAACTTGCAGTTCTCTTTTTCCTTAGCATTCACAAGGGGCATCCAGTTAATCATACTGAGGTCTCTCCCTTAGTGCTGCAGTAGCTGATTACCCAGCAGGAGGTGCAGTTCCAGCAGGGTAAGTCAGAATGGTGTTGGTTGTTCCCTAGGGAGGGACATCCTGTAAAAACACCAAGGTTGAGAACTGTCATATTCACAGCAGTAGGTGCATTTTCCTCAGAAATTAATGGAGCAAGCTGGGCAAAAATGTTTTTAAACTACATCTTCCCTAGAGTAAGATGCAAATTCAAAGCTCTTTTGAAGCATTGGAATGAAAGTTGAAGATAAGACTTTTTAGTTTTTGACATTGATGATATAGGCAACACTAGCACTAGGAATATTAAATTGAAATGGAGGATAAGTGGGGAAAATGTTATTCAAGCAGCTCCCAAATGCAGTCCTAGCTGTTTCAGAACTAGTTTAACTAAGGTGCTTGTAATTATGGTTGCTATTATTGCACAATACCTGTCACACATTTACTTGCTTCGTTTTTCTTAATTCATCAACATTTTTTTTTCTGAAACAAGAGGATTGGATGTAATCTTGCCCACTTGACTCCCATCCAACAAAAGAGGGTTAGAAGGAGTGAAGGTTTGAGGTGCAGTTTTTCTTTTTCCAGCTGCAGTCTGTGCTGATCAGTGGCATGCAGCAGTTCTTGTCTGCTTTCTCAGTTGAAGGCAATGCAGCACAAAATGATTGGGATCTGTTTACAGAAAGATTATGCAGTGACATTAAGACCCTTTTTAGCTCTGTCCTCTTGAGCAAAGGTATACGAAGGGTGTATTTATAATATGCAGTTTCTTTCACTATTTCTTACTACTAGTAGATAAATCCTCAAGGATTGTCTCTAATAGATTGTAAGGACTGTACAACCTGGTCACAAATTCTGTTTCCCATCTGTTCTCAGCCTCTATGGTTTTGTCACCTTGTCTTTGCTTCAACACAGTGCTGTTTTTTTGTGCTTCTCGTAGGATTCCTGTGCAAGCTCTTACACTGTATCTACTAAGACTGGGTTATAAGAACATGAATGGCCAGACCTGAAATCCACCTAGCCTGGCACACCAGAGACCTAGATAAGAGTAGGGAAAAGAAAGGAGGAAAAAATAGAATAAGAAAGAAAATGGAAAAATAATTTTCTTCATTAATTTATTTTTTAGTCTGCAATAATATCTTGCTTAAGGACTTCCTGATCCAGAAGTGATATCTCTGTATGAGAATATTCCATTAAGCTTACACAGTCAGTCTTTATTTCTTCTTTAACCAACAGGCCCTGTTAACCCTAACTGGAAATCCACTCTCTAAAACAGAATTAAAGATACCACCAAAAATGAGCAGAGACACAAAGCTTGCAAGCCTTTATTTCATTTTGTTTATGCGGATTTTTATTGGCTCTGTCCCAAAATTACTGTCAAGTAAATACCAGTTCAAAGAGAAACTCAGTATTAAATATATTTTAAAATAGGTTTTATTTAATTTTATTTCATTTTATTTGTTATTTATTATTTTATTTTATTTTATTTTACTTTATTTTTCTTCATGGTATACTTGAAATATTTTCAATAGCTATAAGTAAAATATAGCCTGATATTTCTAGAGAAGGGGGACAGCATATAGGATTACAAATGTGAAAGGCAACGTCAATTAGGAGTTCTGTGTCACAAAATAGTCTATAAATACTGCTGTAATATCTCCAAAAGTCAAGTGACATTATTTTATTTTACTTTATTTTTCTTCATGGTATACTTGAAATATTTTCAATAGCTATAAGTAAAATATAGCCTGATATTTCTAGAGAAGGGGGACAGCATATAGGATTACAAATGTGAAAGGCAACGTCAATTAGGAGTTCTGTGTCACAAAATAGTCTATAAATACTGCTGTAATATCTCCAAAAGTCAAGTGACAGGGCCTTCATTGTTCTTTAATAGGACCCAGTTGTTCATGAACATATGGGAAGCTAGCTTATTAATAAAATTTTTCTTCCCTAGGCATCTTAATTCTGCAAGATCGTAAATTATGCAGCCAGGGTGAATTAGAGTAACTCACTATTACCAGACATCCTGAGAGATTTTTTTTCCATAAAGAACTTGATATAGGAAGTTTCTAGCTTCTTTCTGGACACTTTTTTAGGTAAATCCATTGCATTCTTCCACAGCAATGTGCTGAAGGACAAATACTGTTTCAAACATAGTGTAAATTAACAGGAGATTGCTGTGCTGAAACAAAAAGGATATTAGTAGGCAGGAGATCTCAAGTATTTGTTTAATACAGTCACACAGGAAGACAGGTTCAAGTCAAAATTCAAGAATGAGTATTACCCAGGCTCTGACTTGATGCATTTTGCAATACAGATTTGAGCAAAATTTTTCACTCTGAGATAATAATTTTAACATCTCCCAATTAATTCTAATTTCAGTTGTAAAATATGTTTTTTATAAAGTCTGCACACATGATAGATATGCACATTGATTCATAAGGTAGTGTGCCCTCCCTGACAGCAATGCACTTTAATATATTGCAGTGTTTAAATTTAGATATTTGAGGCTCCCACTAGACAACAAGTTATTAAAACATCTGCCTTTCCATAAGCCATTCTGTTCTCTGCCATTCCACATGTCCTTTTCTACTTCACCAGGCAAAATTGCCCAATCTAAATTTCAGCTCAAGTGTTTGATGGCTTTCACGCTGAGCTCAAACTGTTAGTGCTTCCCTGAGAGAATAGAATTGAAACGGGATTTAATCTAAAATAACAAAATAGAATAAAGGTTTTACATATAAATAAGTAATGCCCTGTATATTTTTATGCACACTTTTCATTTCTGGATTTTGCATGCAGTGAAGTTAAATGTTAAAATGCATATATAACCCAAAGCTGACAGAAAAGAACATCAGTACATTTTGCCAGTGTGCTCAATTAATGCCTATGCTAAAATATATTTTAATTCAATCCATAATAACTGTAAAAATACATTGAAAAACTAGTATTTTTATTGCCACCTTTGTCCCAGACTTCTGGGTGTTTGTTTACTTTTAAGCAGTGGTAATTTCAACTAGCATTCCAAAACCATTCCAAGCATGCTGTCTAGTATTTCCAGTAACAATAGTTGGAGTTTTATATGCTCACTGGTCAGGGAATATTTGGAGCTAGATTTTTTTCACAGAATGTGAACAATTGACTTTATAACCATAAAACGAATTATGAACTGTGTTACCAATAGATATTTCAATATTTAATGATGTGGTACTAAAAACACTCAGGTCTTCTGCAGTAAAAATTATGGGATTAATTCCCAGTACTAACTAAAATCATGTGCTTGATAAGTGAAGCAGAACAGGGTCAAGTTACTGTCACTTACCTTGCCATTTTTTTCCACATCTAGATAAATGGCAATTAATCACAGTTGCTCAGAAAAAAAAGGTTTAGGTTTTGGTATTGCCTTGTAGCAGTGAAAGCTTATAATATACTGGGGAGCAACAGAACCAGGGAGACTGATTATTCCTCTGTATTGCATCCAGTTCTGTCCCCCAGCTACAAGAGAGAATAACAGTGTGATGTACAAAGGGAAGCTGAGGAAAGTGAATTTCTCCAGCTTGCAGAAGAGAAGGCTTAGAGAAAGATTTAATTTCCTCTCTCAGCGGAATGTATCATGGTGGAGAGTATGGAGCAGAATCTCAGAGGTGCAGAGTAGAAGGACAAGAGTTAATGGTCAGCAGCAAAGTTCAAACTGATGTGTTTTTTCTACCTTGCAAGAGGGGCTAAGCTGAGGGAGAGAGTTCTCAGATATTCAAAACTGGATTGAACAAAGCCCTGAAAAACGAAGTTTTAACTTTGGAGTAGGGGATCAGCCTAGATGACTTACAAAGATCCCTTCCAATCTAAATTACTCAGAGATTCTGTTTTATGATTCATCAAATAATATAATTAATTATATTCATTATTATTATACTTAATAGTTCAAATTAATTACTAAGTATTTGAAACCTTTTTATTTTGAAATTTTCACTTTAGAATTCACACCATTAAGAATTTATTCAGTTACTAATTCCCTTTTTTAACTCAGTGCTTCTGTTCTGCAATCTACACACTATAAACAACTTTATCCTCACTGTATTTAGGCTGTATGGTTCTAATTATAGGTATTACAGATGTTATACAGTAATACAATGGCAAACTTCAAATATTCCGTAAGGCAGTCATTTTTCCAGGTTTTAAATATGGGCATAATTGTAAGAAAGTGTTTGCCTATACACTATGTGGCCTGATGACTTTGCATATATAGGTCCAAATCATAGACTACTAAATTTATTGGAATTATGCCTTTCCCATATCACTCAGACAGACACAAACTGAATCTTTAATGTGTAATAGCCAACTTTCTATTTAACTGAATGAATGACAGATCTGGATACTGTAGTTCCAGACAGCTATAACCTTACGAAGACCAGGAAAAATAAAATTTTCAATTTAATTTCATTGTTCCATAAGGCAGAATAAAATCAGAAATTCTTCACCATTCTCAGTGACAAAGATTTCTGCAAGAGGCTGAGACTTGTTAATAAGCTGATTGTGAATTGTCATTAACCTTTAAACTGGGCAAGAATAAAATTGTAATCTTAGTTGTTGTTTGAAAGAAGTCTCCTATTTCACTAGACTTTTGAAAATATTTTTTGTTAAAACATTGATCAGTTGTCAAACTGCAAACCTATAGCATGGCAACTTCATCACGTGTTAACTAGTCCCTAGACTTTTTTACTGGAAAAATAATTTTACAGAACATGAACACAAATTATCTCAAACAAAACCAGCTGTACCCCACAAATTTATATATCTTCCTAACTTATCTAAATTCCAGAACTGGAAAGGTGAAATAATGTGCAGTTTAGAAAGCAAGATCCAAGCAGTTCCATCTATTTATTGATTCTGTGAGTTCTAATAGGTAGACATTATTTCAGCAATCACTAGTATTTCCTGCTTACCTTTGCTCCAGCCTAGAGACCTTGGAGGAGAGCTGATTCTTACAGCCTTAGGAGTAAGCATGGGAGCCAGAACAGCAGAAGCACATCAGGAAATACCTTGTTCTATCCACTAGGGTATAACATGAATGTGGAAACCTGATAAACAAAGGACCTCTTATAAGACATGAAGGACAATTATAAAATTTCATTGTACTATATTTCCTGTATTTAGCAATATACTGTACCTGCTGTAGGAGGTATGTTTATACTGTGTTTTCTATTCTGGCAAGTGTCACAAGTAATTTTTTCTTATCTACTTCGGGGCTTTTTGCAGCTTGGCCCATTCATTCCACTTGTGCAAAACTCCAGACTTAAGTGAAGCATCATTTCCTTTGCAGTCAGTAATTTAACATTCCAGTGGACTGGTAAGATGAGCACTTCAGAGAATGGTTTGATTTTTCTAATGTGAGAAGCCTACATAGGTCACATGTAGTAAATTACTTGCTACCTTTGGCTACCATGCTCAGCTGATGAAGCTGAGCTGAAGTATTATTACCTTTCTTGATGACATAAAGTCATTAAAACATTCTGTGGTTTGAGATGTAATTTTAGCACTCACAGGAAATAAGAGCTTCAGAAAGTGTGGTGCTGTCAGATTATAAATTATCGGACACACGGCAGGTGCCTACAAACTGCATTGGCACTGTGTAACTTTGTGAGGCATGGACAGATCAAAGACCCCATAAAATGTACTCTGAAAGAAGAAACAAAACCATAACTGTTCTGAAGAGTCAGGTGGCATAATTGTATTTCTAGTAGAAATTAGAATAATGGATATTGTTCTTGAAGGAGGATCATTATTAACTCATTGTTATGTTCTAGTTTTGAGTTTATGTTCAGCATCTCTCAAGCACACAATCATTAAAATTATCATTCATTTCCTTAATCTCTGCCCTTTCTGAGCCTTTATAACAAGATTAATTTAATGTATTTTATTTTTTCAGTCAAATTCTATTATTCTACTATTTAGGTGTATTAATGAAGTGTTAAGTGTAAAAAAAATACACATTGTTTTAATTAACATTTTTAAGGACATCTTAAGGCTATTAATAGAATTTTTAGTGCATATATTGAAATAACATAAGCAGGGGAGTAGAAAGCTCTTAATAATCATATGTATGACCCTCAATATAGGCATTTTTGATTTTTCATTTTCTGTGTAACCTAGCATATTGCCTATTTTCCCAAATTTATTAATATCCTGTGGATACAGTGCTTGTTTGAAGGTGAATGAAAGTCCACAATCTCCCAATTATTTTCAATTTTGCACTCGTTTGATTAGAGTGCCATTGTCTGTAATTTTTACACTTGTTTTGAGTCTTCAAAGTGCATGATTCATGCCTTGAAAATGGGTTGTTTTGTGTTTCCCAGCACTGCTTTTTTTTTTATCCCTGCCAGTTATAACCTGATAACCTGATTTCATACTGTGCTTTAGCACAACAATACAGTCATCAAACTAAAGCAACACAGTAAGTGGGCACATTAGCCATCATTTTACTTGATCACTTGGGAGAGATTAAATTTATTCATTTTCAGAACAGATAATGAAATATTTAAAACATTTTAGAGTAAACGGTGGCAGCATTTTGAAGCTCTGGCATGCTCTTTGCCAAAGCAGCGTACTACAGACTGCACATCTAAGTCTCTTGTGCAGATGTTTGGAAAATTTCTGCAGGTTTTTTTTTGTGGGTTGTTTTTTTTTCCTCAGGCTCATTTGCATTTAGTTTATCTAAAGTGAAATCCATTCAATTTTATTGAACTGTAATTCTGGTAATTTACAATATTTACATGCTGTGGTTAGATTGAAATCAGTCCTTAATTCAAATTCAATCTAAATTTACAGCATAGTAATTAGGGCTTTGTAACTGACACTAGGGGCCTATTGATTTAATGAAAAACTTAACCTTACAGTAAGTGTTTAATTAGTTGTTGCAGTAGATTCTATGCTGTCCTAAATTGTGGACTTTGGAGAATTAGGTACTAATTTAAACTACATTGCTATATAAAGATCAGAAATATATTTTAAAAGAGCATGTAGCCCTACAGATGAATTAATTTCTCTGTATTTGAAAAAGTTAGAAGAAAATGGCAGTAATCAAATCAATTGCCTACACATCTGAATTCAAGTAAAGCAATGATAGGAATACTGGAGATTACTACCTACCTTCGCAAAATACTGATTTAAACAGTAAAAAAAAAAAAAAAAACCAAAGGAAAAAAAGGGTGAGATTTCCTTTATGGAAGTTTTCCCCAGGGGGTAAATTCTGAAATTTTATATACATATGTACGTATGTATGTATGTATGTATGTACAGATACATGACTATCTATATATTGAAGGTATCCTCTGAAGATGAAATAAAGAAAATCTCGAACAATGAAATCCTATGTATTTGTATTCATTATGAAACCGAAACACGTGACAGAAAATGAGTATTAGCATCTATTTTATACCCAGAAAATACTTTTATTTCCAAAGTTCTCAAACACTGTAAGGCATTATTGTATTTCTCCACTTCATAAAATATCTCAATCTGGATCAATCCCATAAATTTTCAGATTAAGAAATAGCAAACATCTAGTAACAGCAGATTTTTGTTTCTTCCTATTTCTCCCCCTTTTTGATATCACTGCTTGGTACAGCACGAACACCAAGTCACAAGTTGGAAGTGGCTGCTATTCTCCACATCTGTCAGTAACATTTTGGTTTGATATATAGCTATTGCAACAAATTACAACTCATCAGCAGCATGTCAGTACACACTCATCCAAAGCACTTGCTAGTAAGTTTGCATCTCTTTCACTGGCTGCTAGACCATGCTGGACTAGCAGTGACATTACTGCTTTTTGCCATGCTGCCCATGTGGATTGCCCTGGCCCCAGGAATCATAGAGTATTTGTAATAGGTATTCCTAATGTGTAAATTTTGGTGAGCCATAAATTTTATATCCCTAGAAGGTCATCTAGAAGGTTGTCGTGGATCTCACTAATTTTACTATATTTCAGAAAAACATAGGTCTTATAGAATTCAACTAAACTCTATATGTTTTATTAAAACTTTTAATTTTTTTTTTTTTATTTTAAATGTACTGGGATTTTTTTTCAAAAGTAACAGGATTTTCTTTTTGGTGTCTTATCTGAAAGGATTCTCACCCGTCTATTATCCTGGTCATGGATTTTCTGGTCATTCCGCGTTCCTAAGTCTGGGTGTAGTAATATTCCCATGTGAGATTTTTGCACAGAAGCCAGGGAACCCAGAAATCTGCTGATAAATGTGGGGGTATTATGTCTGTTCTAGTAAGGAGAAAAAGGGGAAAAAAAATTCATTTTATTATTGCCTTTTTTTGTATGCTGTTAAAGAAAGGGATAAATAAAATAAAGATACAAGAGAACAGATTTTGATCTACCTCAGTATTTATTGTAAAAATTAATAATTCTTACTCTTACATTATTCTTTTTATCAGCAAGTAGCTATTAAAATACGTGAAAACAATTGTCTTTCCTGTAGTGATAGAGGAAAGCAAGAATGGAAAGTAGATGTTCTGGTCCTGGTCTAGGTGCTTGTAGGCTAAGCTATACTGCTTCTCTTGATCTTTATCATTTTATGAATAAGTCAGCACAGTGTCACACCAGACACTTTCTATATTCAGAAATGATAAATGGCTTCTGCCTGAATTAGCATTACAAAAAAGTGACACACATCACCATCAAAACCAGTTCTCAGAGCTAGAAGTCAATGTGCAGTTTAGGGGGCAGGTCAAAATCTCGACTGTAACAAGCGGATTAGTTTCCAATCTTGCTGTTTCAAGGAAAAGGTCATTTTATTTTTTTCTTTTTTTTCAAAGAAAGGCAAAGAAATACAGCACCTGGAGAATTTTAACCCATCTCAAGCAGTGTATATGTGAAAGAAATAGAAAAGGAAGGGAAGGGAAGGGAAGGGAAGGGAAGGGAAGGGAAGGGAAGGGAAGGGAAGGGAAGGGAAGGGAAGGGAAGGGAAGGGAAGGGAAGGGAAGGGAAGGGAAGGGAAGGGAAGGGAAGGGAAGGGAAGGGAAGGGAAGGGAAGGGAAGGGAAGGGAAGGGAAGGGAAGGGAAGGGAAGGGAAGGGAAGGGAAGGGAAGGGAAGGGAAGGGAAGGGAAGGGAAGGGAAGGGAAGGGAAGGGAAGGGAAGGGAAGGGGAGGGGAGGGGAGGGGAGGGGAGGGGAGGGGAGGGGAGGGGAGGGGAGGGGAGGGGAGGGGAGGGGAGGGGAGGGGAGGGGAGGGGAGGGGAGGGGAAGGGGAAGGGGAAGGGGAAGGGGAAGGGGAAGGGGAAGGGGAAGGGGAAGGGGAAGGGGAAGGGGAAGGGGAAGGGGAAGGGGAAGGGGAGGGGAGGGGAAGGGGAGGGGAGGGGAAGGGGAGGGGAAGGGGAGGGGAAGGGGAGGGGAGGGGAGGGGAGGGAAGGGAAGGGAAGGGAAGGGAAGGGAAGGGAAGGGAAGGGAAGGGAAGGGAAGGGAAGGGAAGGGAAGGGAAGGGAAGGGAAGGGAAGGGAAGGGAAGGGAAGGGAAGGGAAGGGAAGGGAAGGGAAGGGAAGGGAAGGGAAGGGAAGGGAAGGGAAGGGAGATGCTGGGTGTGTAATCAGATAAACAAGACAAAATAAAATAGAAGGGAAGTAGCACAGGAAAAGCAGAAGTAATGTAGTGAAACTTGAAGAATTATGTAGATGTAAAGTAACATCAGGAAATTCACAAGTTCCATTTTTAAACATACCATATACCTCAGAGTTGTTTTCCCAACAGTAGTCATCTGTGATATATTTTTTTCTAGAAAAGGCAGAGTTAGGCAGGAAATGTTTAAAGAATCCTACTAATGGTTGCAAGTTTTGATGAGTCAACAGTGCACAGTTTATCTGCAAAAGCAGCTTGATTAGTAAGTATGATAAGCATGATTTCAGCATAGAAAATTTACAATATTTATTAATCTGTTTTTGTTTTAAAGCATTGTGTCATATTGGGGTAGCCCCAGAAGTTTGCAGCAGACTCAGCAAATTCAACCTTTGGCTTCCCTGAACTGCCAGATTAGAGACCATATCTAATATTCCCACAAATGAAAAATTAGCTGAAGGATTTCTCTGTCCCAATGACCCTTCTAGCGTGTGGCCTTTTAGGAAACACTGGAATTTGAAGATCACTTTTTAATGTGAATTTTAAATTGCTCAGAATGTAATGCACAATTCAGGAAAAAATGAAACCAAAAAAACAACAAAAGACAAAACAAAAGACAACAAGGAAAAGGAAGGTGCTCCAAATTACCGTTTTTTCCTTTGTTGTCTGATTGCTGGTCGCTGACGTTTTGGAAGACCAATTCAATTTCCTTGAAGCCTTTCTTCCAACACAGAAGAAATCTGAATAGATATTTGATCATTCCAGATGAATATTCTGACTCCAGTTTGCTGGTGTCAGTTTTACTTGTCCTTCACCTGTTACTTTTGTTCCTGCTGCCAATGTAGACTGACTACAGATAAGTGCCCTAGCTACTGCCTTGGCTTTGTGTCCCTGAATGAATCCAGCTTTTCTACATAAAATTGAATTTAAGTTAAACATTTAGTAAATAGGCAAAACTAAAGAACCTTCCCTGAAAACAACTGTAAAGTTTCAAGCTAGGTATGAGCAGCTGAGCAGCTACTGAAGCCATACAGAAGTCTAACAAGTAAGACAGTGTGATTTATACCATTCCTACATTATTGGTGTACCAGAGAATATCCTTGGTATGATCCATCTTATTTACAAAGCCTAGATCCTATAGAAACAGAACACCATGAAAAAAATAAAGGAAAATATCTCTTTTACATGCTGCTTTGTTAAAATTTTCCAAGCTATTAGATCATCATGAGCCTGAGATACTAGTGCTGTTTACTTCAACTTGGGTTTCAGCTAAATTTAAATAAATTTCAATTCAAATTTATTTGAAATTCTTATGGCATGGAAGTACACAAATTTAAAACTGGTGGTTTCTTGTTTTCTTCCCCCAAAAAAATTTATTTTTATGTTCTTCCACTTTGTAGTTTTATGATGGGACAGCCTGCCCTTTTTTTCTAGCTTTCGAAAATAAACAGGCTGATTGCATAAGGTTTGGAGAATTTTGCTCGTTTGGTTTAAAATCTGACTACTGAGTCGGTAAAGTGCCCTTGATATCACAGTATTGTTGGTGTTCTCAAGAACGGTGCTCTGTTACTGAAGAAAGGTAATTTCCTTTGTAGATATAATAAGTTTGTTGTCATGAAAGATCATTAGAGTCACAAACATTATAATAAAAACTAACATGCCCTTCTGCTGCTGCCAGTCTTTCCTACAAATATACACATCAGTATGATAAGAGAATGCAAGCAAATGTGATAAAATAAGTAAAGAGCATGTGGATATGTAATTCCTGGCTTGTGATAGTTTTCATCTACAATTAGGCAATTCTCTCGCTTTTCTAATAGAAGAACTTTCCGTTTGAATTTGCATGTGGCAAGTCAAAGACAAGGAGAGTGTAACAGTCTCTCTACCTTAGAACATAATAGATGCTTTCTCAACCTTACAATAAGCTAAATAGTGTAAAGCTTTCCAGAAGATCATGGGGTTTTACTTCAATGGCACCTGAAATAAATGAGATCAAATGATAAGTCTGCTTTATCTTCCATTTTTAAGTTTGTGCCACTTCTGCCCAAGGCAGAATCAGCAAGCTTAAAAGTTCAATGCACATAGAAGCAAGAAAAGTAGAGATATTGCAGAGCATCTCACTGTACAGTTTATGCTAATAGTCATCTGCTTTTGAACATCTTTTGCATTTTCCATAAATTCCCACTAGATATATACATATATATGTATGTATATTTATGTATACCCATACATTTCCAGTTCCTTTGCTCTTATACGGGCATAATGGCTAGAAAGACATTGTAGTGTTGAAAATTTAATGAAGAAGTTTGGTTCACACAGTGAAATTCTATGAACTTATTTTTACAAGAAAGTATTGCTGAAATCATTCCTCCCAAGACAGCACTAAAATACATTCTAGATTTGCTTTCAATAAACATGGTGTAAAAACAATTAGTAATTTATTATTATCCACCGTCTTTATGTCAAATTTCCAAGCTCCATGTAAAAATGTTTTTTCTTGTTCTTACATCTGATTTTCTTCTGTTGTTTAATGCCTTCTTATTAACATAATGCAGACAGATGGGGCGGAAATAATACACAATAATTTTTACAAACTCTACAGTGTGTTTACCTGTTTCTTAGCTATATCTTACTTGTTTTGCCTAAGGTGAAGCTGATTAAACTTTTGAAAACAACAACACTGTCTCTTCAGTAATCATGTCAGATATCTGAATCACTGGAATTTCTAAAGTCTGCTTTAATCTAAGAGTCAGAATAGTCATTTATTCCCTGTTCAAGGTTGTAATCCTTCTATTTGCAAATTTTTTAAATCAGCATGGGATGATAATAAAAATTAATACATTCCTCCTGCTTCTTAATAAGGTGAAAAAAATAGTATCCAACTAAAAAAAAATTAAGGCACTAATAACAGGTCTAATTCCTTAATGTGATCTTTTCTGAACTGATTACTTTAGAGAAGGGCCATCTCTGGCAACTTCATCTTTAGAAAGGCAACTGCATTTTGCAGAGCTAAGCAAATAGGTCATTAAATTACAGCAAATGTGCAGATCCTGAGATTAGATGATATATACACCTCACATATTTGTTTCCATAAAGAAAGCTATTTAGACTTGAGGTCATTCCAGTCTGAAATACACCTGAGGAGGTACATGGATGCTCTGCTTCTCTGAAGGCCAAAGAGCAGTGAAGGTGTCCTGCCTGGCCACCCACACTGGGCAGGGCTCCCTGGCCTGTAGAGAGGAGATGTAGACAGTAGGAGCAGCCACAGCATTCTGCCTACAAGTTGCACATGTTGTCTGGCTGGGGGGGATGTTCACATGTGGAGGTTAGGTGGAGAATCGCCTTCTAGGCTCTCACCTGTTGGCTTTCCTCTCTTCATAAATTTCTTCATAAATCTTCATTACCCGTGCACAAGAGAAAATGGGTATTTTACTCATGTGTAATATTTGTCCCCATTCGCATTTTCTGCCAAAGCAATCTCTGTGCCTTTTTCTGGTATTTGGGAAGGGGAATTGCAAAGTACTCCAAAGTTGTTGGGGAGGACTAGGGAAGGAGAAGAAAAGGTTGCTTGGAAGGAGGAAGATAAGAAGAAAGATGTAGAAATCAGGATAGTATTACTAAAAGAGAGCACAAGAGTATTGCAGCAATAAGACAGGATCTAGATAACTCAGTCTGAGCAATGGAGAAAGCCTGAATATTATAAATTAGTGGCAACTATTTTGTATCCTTTTGACAATACTGAAAGTCAGTCTTCATAGAAACTCGATTTTAAAGAGGGAATAGACTATTTTAATTATTACTTGGAAAAATGCTCCCTCTCCAAATGTTCCCTCCCTGTTCTTACTGTATCTAGTAATTGTTTGTACTGCCAAGATACTACACTGTTCAAAGCAATATAATCCTTTCATCTCCAACAAGAAGAAATATTTACACCACTGTATGCTATACTTAATTATAGAAAATCTGTGGGTTTTTTTACTATCTGTACGAATTTTATGCTCTGTCACCATCTCTGTTTGAAACTTTATAAATAATGAAGCATTGACACAGACATACAATGACCAAGCAAGTAATTTTTATCTTATAAGGCCTTTGGTCCTCCATCTGTTTAATGGGAACATTTTTAATTGCATCTTCTTGCCACTTTTCTTACCTTTTTTCTGTATTTCGATTTGTATAGAACAGGAACAGCAGCTAACTTCAAAAAAGTGCAATAAGCATACAGTGCTTATTATTGTTGATATTGATGGGTAATATAGAGCAAATATCTAATAATTCTTAGTCAATTTTTGGTTCTATAAACAGTTTTTCCGCAGATCAAAATATTTATTATTTTATAGGTTTGCTTAAGCAGAGATGAGAAGCAAATAGTGGACTTAATATTGAAAACAATTGCGTTTTTTTGCATCTGTGCTGATTTGAGTGTCTGCATGTTATGCTGTCTTTACACCTAAAATTATTATTTTATGGTTCATGATAAGGTGCAGCAAAAATTTCATGAGCTAAATCATTCTTGAAAAATGTTGTCTATGCATGGAGGATCCTCCTAACAGCTGAGCTGGGAATATTTCTGCCATTGAAGAATCCAATTTCTTCCTCCACCTTTCTCCAGTGATATCAAAGCCAGTATCTTTTTCATGTAGAATACTTGGTGCACTGCTAGAGGTTTGCAATTCTTAAAACCTCAGAGGTTTCTGATAAACATTCAGATAACAATAAGCTTGTTAAATTCATTTTATAATCTCATTAATCTGTGACCATGTTTCCAGTTCAGTTTGGAGAATCACTGAGAGTACCACTGTGCTGCATTGCTTAAATATTATCGTGTTTCCTTGTTTGCTTGGTGTGAATAACTGTCATTATCACTGAGGTCTTACATTTTGTACAGATTTTCAATTTTTGGAAGTTCATATTTTGATCACTCAACATTCTGAGGTCAGGATTTTTTTTCTTGTATATTCTTTCATTCATTAATTAGGAAAGTAGAAAGTTTTGTAGAAATCCCTTCCATAAATACTGTTAACCCATTTTAATAGCACAACAGGAATCAAGATTCCTATGTAAATTATATTCTAGAAGTATTATCCTGTCAGGATATAACTTAGACAAGAACTTTAAGCAAACTCATCAGGACACTGAATTTCCACCTGCACCAACATTTGTCATTAGTTTGCAATGTAGGTAAGTCTGAACCATCTGTACACTGAAACATGGGTGTCCCATCTTCCCTGGCAGCAATATTGCAAAGCCAGTTCCAGGCAAACAAGAAAGGACATTGCACAAAAGAAATGTGGATTAATAACAATGGGGAGGACACACCAAACTGGTCTACACACATCCTGTATTCTGGTGTTATAGAAGTGAGTCAGGAAGTGTGAAAACGCTTTTTAGGGTTAGGAATTTTAGTCCACAATCCATCACCTTTGGCAAAATGTGGTTTATGCAGTCTTCCTGATTCCTCTATATGTCAGAATGTTGGCTCAGCTTTTTCCTCTCTCTCCAAGAGCTAATGAGACAAATACTCTTATTCATACCTGGTCCTAGAACAACCCTAAGTGTTTAAAAAAACAACAGAAGGTACTGTCTGGCTCTTTTACGATGTTGGGCTACAACATTCTTGATGTATACAGTTTTTAGATGATTCAGCTTTGAAATTCTTAACAAACCTGTAGTTAGCATAAGCAAACTGAAATTCCCAGGGACTAGCAGCGTGCCCATATGCATGTCCAATTTTTAAGTTTTTCAAAGGTTCAATGACAAAAAATTCACGGTCTCTCCCTTTAAGATTTCAGTTGCCTGCTTCAGAGAACGGAAGGTGTCTGACAAACCTAATTGTATATATTGCTGCTCCAGGGTGGTGTGAAACAAGACTGACAATTTTGTGGTTTTAGGGGAAGGATCATTGACAATGGGAAAGTGCTAGCTTATTGAAATGTTCATTTCTCAAAAGTCATTAAGAAAATGAAAATTTTGAACTAAAGTGGAGCATAACTCAGTCATTGTTCAAATAAAATAATGCCTAATAGAATAAAACATAGACATCAAGACATGTTCTTTACTTCCAGGTTATTAATGGCAAGTGATGAAGATTCAGCAATCATGCTTTTCCATTTAGAGTACATTTATCATTCTGAGTGTGTTATAGAAAGTGAGGGAAGACAAATACTAACCTAAATCAGTACTATGTGGCCAGAAACTCTTGATCTGTGGTTCTGATTGGTGTGTCTCTATCCATTCTTAAAAAAGTTTTATTCACTGGGACTTCCTTGGCAATGAAATCTCAGAAAAGTCTTGCATGTCAGCAGCAGAAGTCCAGTAGACACTATTCTGACGCTATTTCTGTGAAGCAGTTTCAGGATTATTTCCAAATTTTATAATATTCTGCATCCCCTGAGTTAGTACTACAGAAATATTTTGAATAACTTGAAATAATGTTCTCTAGCTTTAACATAAAATACAAAAGAAAAATTAGAAAACTTTTATGGGAAACATTAGTTGAAAAAAACCCTGTACATTTAAAGTACCTTCATTGCCGAGCAGATAGTAACACTGCAAAAAATTAAATCAGTGGATCCTCTTTTCTGTTTACTTATATTTCAACCCAAGTAGAGATACTTGAAATGTTTCTTTATGTCACAATTTGGGGTATTTTTGTTTAAATTACTGAGAATCATGAAGGTCTAGATTTGGAGAAAACATTAACCTTGAATTTTTTGCAAATCAATGCAAGCCCTCTGAGGCAACCAAAAATTAGTAGCACCACAAATTTTAAGCATTTTTCACTATGTGCTTATTTTATGTGTTTCAGTTTCATTTACCTGTACTTGATACAATATTAGTATTTATATAGTGCCATTGATATCATCTTCAAGTGTGCCATATTTTTTTAGATTTTGTGCTGTTTTCAGGAATGGCTTACAAATTTCTAACAAATGTGATGTCAAAAACCATAGTCCCATACTGTGCTAATTTAAAGCATATATACATGGATATACTGGATATGCTACGTACAGGTCGAAAGAGGTATTTCACTTAGGAAATGGTATGACATCAGAAATTCCTTTGGCACCCCTGAGACTCCCTTAATTTTCTGGGAAGCAAGAACATATGAAGATTGTTACTAGCTATCTGAGGAAGTTTGTCAACAACTTCATGAATCATAACAGTAATACTCTTTTATTGGCATGGAGGATTTTCCAGTTTGAAGTATTTTGTCTAGGACAAGCTACTGAGTTGGAATTGTTGTACCACCCATGTATTAAATCTTTCCAGATTAATTGCTTGCATGTGATATTCAGAGGAATTTCTCAGCACCCCACAGTTCTTGGAAGCAGTGCTTACATATAAAAGAAGGAGATGATTTCAAATGATACATTTAGGGACATTATCCATATGCATGGCTGTAGCTGCTGGGTGCAGGGTGAGAGATACATCCAGCTCCTGTAATAAAACTGAGCTCCCTAAGATGATAACCATTGGCCACAGCACTTTTCACATAAGCCAAAGATATTCACAGGCAATTTGTGGAGAACAGTGAACTGAAAATACCCACAGGATATGTGGCACGAGGAGGTTACCGAAGTTCAGTAGTGTTTAGAGTTTATTGCTGTAGAACAAGTTACTGCAGAGGTTCAGAAATGTATGATTGCTTGGTCATTTTCGTATGCTATATTGACATCCAGTTAAAGCAATTCTTATAAGAGCACGTGCTTGCATATGCCATGTGTAAATTTTGCTGAGGAAAACACCCTTGAAAAAAAGTATAGCAGGCTAAAAATAAGAAGTTACAAAGAGAGAAACTATTTCAATTCAGGACATCAATTAACACTGATTTGCACTGGAGTGCGTTTGAAAATACATGTGATATTCACATGCCAAATGAATTCATTAAAGACCAGTGTGATTACAGTGAATGTCAAATGAATTAATAACAATGGGACCTTTAAGTGTTGCCATTAATTTCACAGTGTGTTGCTGTTTCATACTTATGGGCTCTGAAGCTAAATGACACTCTACAGTTGCCCTAGTAGATTAATTGTGCATTAATAATCTATGGGTGGGCCAGCAATCTGGTGGGCACTTAGATTTCATTGACACTTGGATACTAGAGATCATAATTTCCAGTTTTCAGTCAGAAAAGCCATTTCAGCTTTAAAATAGGCTCACTTCATTTCTTCTATATAAGATTCTTTAAAAGTGTAAAGTTATTGAATTCCAGGTCTACATTAAAAATTAAGTGTGATTAAAGATTTGATTGTTTTTTTCTGTACATAGCTCTCCACCTGTGAAATATTTAAAGTGACTTCTGCCTGCTAGTAGACATCCTGGGCTGTTCAGGGCATTTATTTTGTTGCCTGATATTTGAGACTATTTGAGTTGACCTTTGGGGTTTTTTGTTTTTTGTTGTTGTTTCTGTTTATTTGTTTAGGGGTTTGGGAGAGTTTTTAGTGGGATTTTGTTATGCTATTTAGATCAGTTAACTTTACACTTAAAAATGTGTGCTTCCATTCAGAGCTTAGAAAGCATATACCACTTTTATACCAAATATTTTTATATGTCATGCCCTAAAAGAAGTAGAGCACAGCTTAAATGAGAGGTAAAAAAGAGAAAACTTTTTTTTTTTCTCCACAGACTTATAACTATTCAGTTGTATATTTTTTTATTCCAAAGTATTGTGTTTTGTTGTCTTATAGGGAAGTGGAAAAATCTGAAAACAATATAGCCTGATGTCAGTTGTGTTTTCAGTCTTTTTTTGTTTGCTTGCTTGTTAGTTTCTTAATCCAACAGTAAGATAATCAATCTCAGACTTATTTCGGAGTTGGATATGTGCATGTAAAAACTTATACTACTGGACATGACCCTTGTACAGATGTCTAAAAGCTCTCATACAAAGACAATTTAATCACTCAATAATTCATCAAGAATGACACATTCCCACTTCATTTGTATGTTTGTGAACAAGACAGTGTGTGCTACATGATAGTAGTCTTCATGAAAATTTGTCATAATTCATTACACTGCTAATAAGCCATTCATAAAATATGATTATCGTATAAGTCATTAATCGAATTTACTAGTCATCTAGGTATCGCTTTTCTTTATTCCTCAGTTTTTTAGAATGAGATATACACACACAAACAATGACATATTCTATTTAAGTCTCAATTGGAGTTGATAAATGGACCATCAATTACGTATTTTTAATTTCATCCATTAAACATTCTTCACGTCAAGCTTCGCATGGCACACTCTTAAAGAAGAGATAGCAATGCACTTCAGACTACTTTAAGTTCAAAATGAGAGCAAGTATTGTAACCCTGAAGCTCTTTCTGAAACTAGGAATGTTCCACCTGTTAAACACAGTAGTTGGACTCAGAAACATTCCTTGTTTAACACTATGTGTTAAACGTAGTGGTGAGCATATACAGCCCGTTTGTGGTGGTTTCACACAGAATACACACACACAGATACACAATGCACAGTTTGGACTTCATGTTCTGAGACTGCATATGCACAAAGTGCAGGAATGAGAAACCAGATCATCAGTCAAGCTTTATACTTTTAAGATCTTCATGATCATTCATTGTTGTGAATTCCATTGTATAAATCAAATATTTATCTCATAAAACTGATGAATTGCAGGAAAAATCATAATCATATTTTGGACTTTTATGAAAACAAAGTATGCATTCACCTGCATATTCTTTACCTGCTGAACTTTTATACTCCTATATATTTACATTTATGTTTGAGTTAACAAGTGGAAATTGTGACCTGTCCAAGCTCATTCAAGAAAAACACAATAGCAAAAAATACATTGCCATTTCCATGTTTTATTATGAGTGCGTAGGTAAATGCATACACAGACACAGACACAGACACACACACACACATATATATATATATATATATATATATATATATATATATAATATATATATATATTCCTCTTTGTAGAGAAGTCTGAAAGTCCAGTCCTTAGGCTATTTGGATAGTATTTCATGTATTTGTTAAATTGGAATGGATTTCCCTCTGACAGAGTGGTGCAGGATAATGTTTTGATTGGAAGGGGTTGTGCAAATGAGTTCTTCATCCATTCTATCATTTCGTGACATTTTTCTTACATTTGGATACCATCTGCCTCCAGCCTCCCTATTCATTAGCAACAGCTTTGTGCCCACTCAGTCCCAGTACCACTGACAGTGTGACAGGCTCTTTAGAAACTAAATATTGCTCTATATTTGTTGAGAATATGAGAAGCAACTGTCTCTTCCTCTTCCAGCTCATAGCAGTAGGGGAGGTCAGACTATTGAAGTTTAAGACAAGCAATGCTGGAGTACATGCCCAGTTTTGCCCTTCAAACTGAGAACAGTTTATTCTGTTTGTCTTTTCTCTCCTCTGGCAGGTCACCTACCTTGTATCCCTGTCCTCTTTTATGAAATGAGGACCTACCTATTAAAGTATCTGAACCACAAGTGATGAGCAAATTTGGTATCCGGTTGAAAGTTTCCTCTAATTTCCTCCTATGTAGCTCAGCAGTATCATCTAGGTAGTTAGCAAAGATCTTTATAGGTGCTTCATTAGGGTTTTCACTTTTGAAGATGAGCTGCATTCTCTGTATAAGCAATATATTTATGTTGTATAAACTAACTTTTCTTGGGATGAGTGGAAAGATGGTTTCCTATTTAAAAAATACTGGATCAGAGGCACGAGTATATTCTAATGAGGGAGTTCACAAGCATTCCAAAGTAGAATTCCACTTCAGACAAAGTTGTGGTTTGAATACTTTGACAGAGCTATAGTGCCATTGGATCTTTCAGAGTTCTGGCCATGAGTCACTGTTCCTTCTGCATGCAACATGCTCATTAAAGAGAAAGAAAATAAAAAGGAAAAAAAAAAAAATAGGAAAAGCTTATCTTCCCTTGAAGCTGTGAATATCACCCCCAGAAAACTTTCAAAAGTTTTCTTTCATTTTTTTTTTCCTACTTCACCATTTTTCATTTTCTTTTTCAAAGTATTTTTTTCAATAAATATTTACTATTTGGAGTTTTCTCCTCACTGCTCTATAACTTGGAATATATATGATTTCCAGCGAGGTAAATGGTTAAAAAGACATGAATGGAAGGAAATCTTGGCCGAGGATACAGGAAAAATATGATAATTATCTGAAACATAACAAAGTTCAAATTTTTTTGGAGAGTTTCAAGGAGAATTGGGAAAATCCTGTGTTAAAACTTCTATTTTGAGCTGTAAGAGATTTTTTCAGCACATTGAACTACTAGATCCTAGCAGAATGGGTAAACTCAGTGCCATGTGCATATATTTTTATCATAATTTAAAATAAAAACAGTCCTCATTTACTAGGGGGAGGGAGCATATTAACATAAAAGTAGGATACACAGAAGAAAACTGCAGTTTTATTTTTAAGTGACTGAGTGAACTTGAGAAAAGAGAACCCAAACAGGAAAAACTTCCATCTTTTACAGTCATGAGAACAGACATGTGCAGCTCTGTTAGAATCTGGATGCTCACCAGGGATCTTACTGGCTCAATGCATCAAGAAGAAATGTCTGTCAAGCTCCTACAAACTTTGATTTCCCAAACAACAGCCATATGCCAGAACTAACTGCATAAAGGCACTATGAATCAACATAGTGAGATTTAAGGATGTTTGTAGATTTTCTTTTAAAAAGGTTCCATTAAATCTTTTCATTTCATCGGTTTCCTAGGCAGGTCACAACAGCAGCAGAGTGCTCAGTAATGTACATTTAATCCTCTATTCTTTTGGTTTGTTGATATTTTGCTATTAGAAAAACTTCAGATATGATTCTGATGAATCATGATGCTTTACCCTATCCAGGAAGGCATTAACCACACTGACAGTGAGCTCTGCACTGCTGCAATACATCCTTACTGCTAGTGTTTCTTCCAGTATGAAAAACAGTTCCAGGCCAGCTGCAAATCAGGTATTGTCATTAAAACGATACTTAAACAAGCTCTCTCTGCACTAAATGTCTTAATGCTATCAGCCTAACAGTTCTTTGGGATTGCTGTAAGCTGTAGGGTGGAAGAGTAGACTGCCAGACTTCAATTCCCACAGACAATCAGCTACACCCTCTTTGTGAGCCTGCGCATCAGGCAGCCCGTACAGAAGCACTGTGTCAAATGGTTAAATAAATAAATAATGTTCCTTGGGCCTGGAGCCAAAAATGCTCTCCCCTTGCACCAGTGTGAAAGGTAGTAGGAAAAGATGCTTCTGTTCCACTGCTGATGGAAAAGGCAAAGGCAGTAAGCTCAACATGTCTCTTCTCTAATACTACGTCAGAGCAGCTCACGATGTAGTGTTAAATGTGTCTGAAATCTCCTTATTTTTCCAAGCCTGTTTACTGATGCATCCCAACACAGATGGAACCTTTCTTCCTGCACGTATTAATTCATTTGTTATTTATGCACTTCTGATCTTTGTGACATTTTGTCCTTTGGCCTGCTACCAAGTCATTTTTTATAGATGTTCTGAGAAAAGGTGGCCCTTGCCCTGCAGTGAGCCTCACAAATCCCTGACACACACATATGCATTTTTTATTGTTCTCACATGTTGCTCAACAGTCTGCACTCTTCCTGCTTTACAGCAGAGCAGATGGGTGCCTGCATAGCATGAAACAGATGAGATGTTCAAATCGATTGTTTTATCAACAATCAGTTGTAGATAAAAATCATTTTAATGAGTGAAATTAATGATGTTTGCAAACATGGTGTTAATTAAAGAACATAGCTTGGTCTTTTTTCCCTCCTTTTTTCCCCCTGCACACAATTTTTGTTACCCATGACATCTTTCATTATTGACTCATGCCCCAAAGAAAAGGCGATTAAAATCTGCTTTTGTTTGATGTAGCTCTTATTGAAGAAAGAAATAGATCTTTCTGAAGCTTCCTGGTGAGATGAAAGTCTAATTATCTCCACAAATGAAAGGAAAAGCTTTAATTAGGCCTGTGCTGAATCTGCGCACTGTGAATTTGGGCATTGTGATGGATGGAGCTCACATCTCCTCAGTGACTGCAGTTGAAATAATGAAGAAGGAGAAGAGGTAGCCTGGTCCCATGATTCAGCTGGCAGAGCAGACTTGGAGGTACACCTGTGTTGTGAGAGCGTGCCCAGAGCAGCTGCCACAGGCCATGTTTCTGTGCAGTGCATTCGGCTGTTTTACAGCCTCCTCCTGAGCTTTGATCTCTTTTCAGACAGCAGGGGTCCTAACAAATCAAGCTTTTCATGTTTCCCTCAGTTTCACTCTCTTTTGCTTCACCATTCATACTTGAACTCCAAAGAGGACGGATAAAATATTGTCTTTTTCTGAATCAATTTGATCAGCAGCGGACATGACTGAAGTGGGCATTTTGTCTTTTGTGAGGCGTTTTAGGGCTGACTGTGGGGTAAAGGCTGCTAAAGAATCGGAAATTGTATTTATTTATTTTGCCATTTAATTCAGTATTTATGCTCTGAACAACCTTTATGTATAACATTTGATTTGCTACACCCTTCTTTTTTACAATGCTGTAGTGTCTACCCAGTTAGAAAAGGTGACATTCTGGGATGGTATTAGACTGCTAATGGTCCCCAGAAAGAAATCTGAATTATGACAAATAATGTACTATTCCATGTTTTATAACATTTCTGATTTATTTTTACCATGTTGCATGCAGTTTACTCTGTCTTCATGTAGTCCACCCGATAACAGGAAGGTCAAACCACTACTTACTCACTTCACTTGCAGGCAGCATATTCTTCTTTTTTTGAGTCACAAAGCACCTTTGACATCAAGGACAGTCAAAGAGTTTATATCCACACTTTTGTGGGCAGGACAGCAATAAAAACAGGAAGATACAATTCAAGTCAAAGTCAAATCAGCATCAACAATCTAACATTTTACAATTTCTTTCAGTATATTCTCTGTTGTTTAGAATTTATTGCTTTAGTTGTGTAGTCTCTGGAACTGAGGAGCTTTACAGTCAACTGGAAGCATGCAGAAACAGAAGGATACGGGATAAATGAGAATGCGTCCCCTGTTGATTTGTTTATTTAAGAAAAGGAGGCACCTGAAAAAACCAGCAATGCTGTCTTTCAAAGCAAACATTTTGGGAAGTCTTTCTGTAGGCAGGTATACAGCATCTATAACGCCTGAAACTGTTGAAAGCAAAAGATGCTGATTCTGAGTAATTCAACAAAGCAGTAATGTGGATTTTCATTTATACTGTTTGAAACAAATCTCTGGCTTTATATACTGATATTCTAAAATTTTATACATTAAATAAAGTTAGTCACAAGTTAAATTTTGCTATGTAAATTTTCACATTTGTTTGGAGACCTTTAAGTCAGCTGACACTTTTCTGGCACTTTCACTAATCTGAAATACCTTGATTTGTTCTTTCTGCCCTCCTCCTGCCAGTTCCTTTCCACAGTTTCTTTGTGTAGATTTGTCTCTTTTGTTTATGCCTTTGTAAGCGTCTCCCTAGTGTTAGCACTGAGTTCACAGCACTGAAGTCAGAAACTTGCCTTATACAATATTCTAATCCTTAGGCCATCAGTGCCGACATCCAAGTCTGGTGCCCTAGAATTACAAGGATGATGGTGAATGTATAAAGGTCCCAAAGCTCAATATAGGAGAAAAAAGCTGGGGGGAATACTGTAACACTGAGCACGGGTCTGAAAAAGGGGCACAGCCAGGGGGGAAATGAGGAGGCAGTGGAAGTCTTGTTAGACTGCTGTGCTGAGATGAGGAGCAGATAGTAAATTAAGAACGAGCACTGCAAGAACACATCTGAATCAGACCCTCCAATTAACTGTTCTCTTTCCTTCTTTCAAGTTTGATTTCCTTTTAACCTTTTATTTTATTCTTTTGATCTCAGCATCTTTTTCTTTTTGTTCAAATGAAGAGCAGTGGTGCAATAATTTTTGTTGAGGAGGTGCTTTCATTGTCAGCTCCTGTTTCCAAGCAGAGCAAGTGATGAACAAGAGCTGGAAATACTCATGCACACTATCAGAATATGAGTTTGAACAGAGTTTGAGACCTGGGACAATTTAAAATGAAAACTGTTCTTCCTCAATTTGTAACGGTGTTATTGCTTCTTAGCTATTGAGAATATCAGCAGATTTTGTGTGGGATTTTGAGTCTGCATGTGTGCACAAATACATGTTTAGACCAATGGAAGTTTATAAAAGAAAATATTGTACGAAGTAGGAGCAGTAGTATTTAATTGTTATATGCTGGAAAACAGAAAAACTGGTCATTGCCTTGTAAAGAACCTTGCAACATTCTCCTACACACCCCCTATTTGGACGAGGTCCAAATTGCTACATGAAGATCTTTGATTAGGGATAGGCATTAGAGCCCCCACGGAGGACTGTTGTGAAGCCGTATGAATGGGTGAGAACCCTGTAACACACTTCCATGTTAGTAACATTATTACACTTTCTGCATATTGCCTACCAGAACTTGTAGGTGTTTAGTTCTCCAAAGCAAGAGGCATTCCGGCCTTGCAAAACGCCTTGAGGAGCTAAATCACTGCCTATCTTGTCACCAGAAAGAGAACTATTGTCTGTTTTGAATCATCCCATATACTTCCAGGGGCTGTAGAAAGAAAATTACATTATAGAGGTATTCTTCTATTAATCTGTCATCAATAAAGTGTTGAAAGAGTTGTAAATTCCTGTGGTAAGGGCTGCAGAACACATGAGGTCTGGGCTTGTGTTTGATTGTTGGGGTTTTTTCTGAGCACATTACTGGCTGGCTGGTACATGCTGAGACACACACATGGTGCTCTCAATTGATTCCGTGTTTATAGTTTTGAAGTTTCCTGAGTGAGATAAACACAGACATGCTCACTTCATTGTGAACTTCTGCTAATTTTTAGTTCTGGGATATCTAAATGGGCATGTATTTTACAGAATCACAGAATTGATTTGAGGTGCGGTTGAAAGGGATCTCTGGAAAACATCTTGTCTGAACCTCTGTTCAAGCAGGACCACCTCGAGCAAGTTACCCAGGACCATGTCCAGCTGACTTTTGAATATCTCCAAGGGTGGAGAGTCCTTTCTAGTTACCCTGTTCCAGTAGTCTGTAGTCCTCACATCTAAAAAAAGTGTTTCCTCATGTTTGGACAGAGTATCCTATGTTTGTCTGTGCCCACTGCCCCTCACCCTGTCACTGCACACCACTGGAAAGAGCCTGACTCCATCTCTGTATTCTCACTTCAGACATTTATATGCTTTGATGAGATCCACTCCTGAGCCTTTTCTTAGTGCAACTCTCTCAGCTCTTCTTCATATGAGAGATGTTACAATCCCTTAATGATCTTTGTGGCCTTTCATTCCACTCTGTCCACTCTATCCATGTCTCTCTCATACTGAGGAGCCCAGAACTGGACATACGTGGACTCAACAATGCCACCCCACTGTGGACTCATGCCTGCACTTCAACAACCTTTCCAAGAGGATCTTACAGGAGAAGGTGTTGAAAGCCTTACTGAAGTCTAGGAAGACAATATCCACTGCTGTCCCCTCACCTACCAGGCAAGTCATTTTGTCATAGACGGTTATCAGGTTGGTCAAGCTTGACTTGCCCTTTGGGGAAACCTTGCTGAGTAACCCTGAAGATTTTCTTGTTGTTCAAGTGCCTGGAAATGGTTTCCATTATTACCTGCTCCATCACTTCCTTGGGGATTGAGGTGAGGCTGACTGACCTGTAGTTCCTTGGGTTTATTTTTTATTCATTTATTTGGATTATTGAGAGTGGTCTCATAATGATATCTGCCAGTTCCCTCAGCACTCCTGTATGCACATCATCAGAATCCCCATCCACTTTCCTTAAGTACTGCCTCAAGTGATCCTCTTCCACCAAGGGTACTCCAACCATGCTCCATATTTATCCCCTGGGTTTCCTGAAGGACAGTCTTCCTTGTAAAGACAGAGGCAGAGAAGGCATTCCATACCTCAGCTTCTTCCATGTGTTGCTGAACATTAAGCTGCAGGCCTTCATTTTCCATAGACTTTCCTTACTAACTTTTTCTTAATACCTTTTTTCGTGTCTGTACTTATAGAAGCCCTTCCTCCTGTCTTTGGCATCCCTGACCAGATTCAATTCTATTTGAAATTCCTATATGCTACTGAGACAATATATGCTAGGAAATCTTTTGGGATAATTTATATGGACCAATTTTATTTACTGAAGAGGAAAAAGTGAAACATAAACATATCTTGCTGCTTTTAAAAGAGGAGGGGAAGACAGCTATGATGCTAGGGAATTGACATCAACCTGAAGTGTTTATGATAGTCACAACTTCCTTGAAAATAAGTGGCTATTTTAGAAGCCGTGGCATTTTGAAGTGTCCCTGGTCTGATAACTATAAATTTAAAATACCTGCAAAGGAACACAGCCGTTTTTCTTTACTTCTCCAGCAAATTATTAGTTTACTTTCTCATTGGTACTCTCATATGAGTACCATATTACTATATTACATACAAGTCAATATTATTCCGAAGTTTATAAGTATACTAAGATATTCCATAAATAATTTAAAGCCTATTCAGTTACAAGAGTTTCAGTAAAAGATGGAATGCAACAAAGCTATTCCTTTCATACAGAAAGAAAGAAGAATTAAATCGAAACTGCAGAGAAAAGACAGATTTTCTGTATATTATTTTATCAGGTTATGCACTGGCATTCTTGAGATTACCATACAGGTAGGCATATAAAATATGCTTCCAGAACCACTAAGATTTAAAGATGTTGTTGAGCTAAATCTAAGCAGCAGGAAACACAACATATTGAAGTTCCTAGAGATTTTATATTTCTGATAGTCACACTTCCAATCACTCCTAGTTCAGGGTTTTCTAAAGAAGCAGAAGGTACCCAATCTGGAATGAAAATGACATTTACTGAATTTCAAATAAATTCTGCAGATCTTCACCTCACATTACCCTGGTATTTTGGTTCTATTGTCAACAGTGTAACATGCTGTTGTACTTGATCTCCTACTTGGTGTGAAATTAGGAAAACAATTTTATTTTTTTTTACTCACATTGTCATTACACAAATAAGTTTGGAGCTCAATAAAAACTGAGATAACTCTGTATTGGAGAGCTATAAAGTCCTGTAAGCAACTAAACTATTATCTTTATTAAGAAGACAAGGAATATCATACAATAGGAAACTCATACAATTATTTTTCACTTATACAATTCACACAATTAAAGAAAACCTTTGACCAGATATTGTTCTCACAAGACTAACATGTTCCACGGGCATTTAAACTTGGTATTCCAAAACTCCCTGAAATCCCAAAATATGAACAATTCAAAACCAAATTTTGAATTCAGTGCAAAATTCCATTCTCTTAGGAACCATCATTGGCTCTCAAATCAAAAAAACCTGCCTTGGGAATCTTCCATTTCTTATTAATACTGTATATGGCCCTTTTTCATTCAACTATGCATTTTACCACAATTATATATATATATATTTATTTATTTATTTTTTATTTTTTATTTTTTTTAATTTGAAGAAATACCAAACAACACACTCCTGTCAGTTTCTGCAGTCTTTAGGATGGAACCGATACAGCCCACATGATTCCTTATGGCACTGCGATATTACAGGGAACCGTTTTCTTTCTCACAACCACCAGCTGCTGTATGAGAGCTGAAGGGTTTCTCAGAATCCCTTAGCCTTATGTTTCCTTATCTGCAGTTCATTTTCATGCCTGATTTCCCAGAATTTACTTAACATTTTTCAGAAGGACGTCATTCACCCACTAGCTGTAGCTGGATTTGGATTCATAACTCTTTTGAAAAGAGATAGTGATGTGATTCTCCATACCACCAACACATGATATTGTCAGAAGATAAATATTCTTCTCATCAAAAGAATTGACTTGTCCCATCCACCAGAAAACTCTGAACCAAATTAAGACTGAACATACTGGATGCTCTTTTACAAAGATAGGAAAAGGGACTAGCCATCTGGCACCTCTTGAGGCTCTTTAAACACAGAGAAAGCATCGCTGTCTTCTGAATTCTTCTAAAGGGTTTTGCTGTTGGAGGGGGTGACTAAGGGGTGCATATTTTAGTTTGGGGATTTTTTTACTGGATTTATACCATATCTCTGTACTTTAGATGAGCAGCCTTATTCTGACTCAATGCCAGCAGAAACTCGCTGGAGTTTTCTGCTGTAGTAGTTCCTTGATGACTTGTTAAGGAACCTGCTCCATATTGGAGAGAGGCACTAAGCAGGGTCTGGGTTGCACTCATTATAGCCTCCCCAGCTGTAGCTGTCCAGACTAGGAGCATGCTGGGATCCTTTAGCATCAGCCCTGTTCTGGAAATGGCTATTGTCTCTCTGTATGAGGTGCCAGCTTTTACCTCTTGTATCTAGCAAGAAATGATTAGTGGTAGTCTCTGAGTTCATGTTCTGTTGTTAGTTAAGAATTCAGTGGGACCCAGTACTTCATTCAGGAAAATGTCTTAAGAATATGAAATCCTCTGATGTCTTCAGTGTTTGAAACAATACCCCCATCCCTTTTGGTGCATGGTTGCAGAGATAACAGTTGTAATTGCAAAATAAGCTGAGCTGACTATCACTTTTATTATTATTATTATTATTACTGTTACTGTTACTGTTACTGTTACTGTTATTATTATTACTCACACCATAGCATGAAAAATGGACCCTTTTTTATTTCATGCTTCCTTGCAAATAGAAAACTTTATTACCTTTTCTAAGACTGTTCCTACAGTGGTTTGACCATACTGTCAATACTTATGGACAGTACTAAGTAGAACTACTTAATAATAAATGTAAGCCTATGACTAAGTATATTCTGTATAAATACAAAAATTAAACTTGCCATAGCAGGTGGCTCATGCTAATCAGGAGCTGCTGGAGGTCATATTTGAGATATTATGCAAATTCAAAACTCAAAAGTACAGACTATGAAATAATAATTAATTACATTTTGCACTTTGATTAAAGATTAAATCTCAGTATAATAAAAAAAACAATAGTGTCTTTGTATTGCCTGATATAATTAGGCACTCTCCTAAATGACCAAACTTAGAACTGCCTATTATGTCCTAGCAAACCTGTGGGAGAGCCTGACATGTGTTTAGCAATCATGGGGTTTTTTGTGTTCATCAGAAAAAATAATTTTAAAACAATGTGGGAGGGGCAGTCCTTATCTTTAAGGCAACAGTTGGATAATTGACCTCCTTTAGCATTTAATTTCTCAAGCCTCTAGGAAGCTTAATTTTGAACATCAAAGGGGTACCTGTGGAAGAAACTGTTCCAGACTGGTGAGTAAACAAATTAGAGTTAATAGGGTCATTAGCTTCTGTGGTAAAATTTCAAACTGGGTATTCCTCACTAAGGAATGTAAATGTCAATGTTTTTAAGTCTTCTAAAATATAATTAGACATGGAACTTGAATACAAATGCTATTTGTATTCAAGTATTTTGCTACATATCCTATTAACAAACAATGTTTTCCATACTCTGGGCATTTTTTTATTAAACATTAGGGAATCTGTTGTTCTGCTTCTATGCATTGCTTGCCAGACAATTAGAATAGAAAGAAAAAAGGTACAAAGCTGCTTAGTCAATAGTATGCTCTGAATATAAAGGATACTATATATTCTGTTTGATATAAAACATGCTAGCCAGAGTAATACTTTAGAGTAACAACTATAGATCTGTTTAACCCTTAGATCTGTATGTAGCAGTATAAGAGCATAAAAAAATAAATTAAAAAGAAAAAAACAGTCAAAAAAAAAAAAAACAAACCCAACCCAGAACCACAAAAAAAAACAACTTACATTTCCTCATTTGGATGATGTATGATCTTCTCATCTTTACTTTCACTTGGTTCTATGGCTACATAAAGGGGTAATTGCTGATTGAATTTGAAACAGGGAATGCAGCAAATTCAATTCCTATATCCTCTCTTTTTTTTTTTTTTCCACAATACTGAAGTCTTTTTATTTTCAGTTATCCTTACATATGGTAGTAGAAATACTGTCTCCTTTCTTCCACCAGACTGACAAGTTTCTAGTCTAACCACTTTTCCACACCCTTGCCCACATACCTTCTTGCAGGCTATGGACCCTGGAATATCCATCCCCCTGAAATTCTTGTGGCTAACTGTTCCCAGCAGCAGCAAGCTCCTGGAAGTAAGGCTTGTCAGAACAAGTTCCCTTTTTCACTTTGCAGCCCTAGGAAATTTAAAACTGTGGGGTTTATTCTAAATCTCTAGGAGGTCAGCGCTCAACATGACTTCTTTTTAATCCAGAAAATCACCTGCTGCTAGAAGTATCATCATTTAAACAGGTATAGAGGAAAGTTTCCTCATAAGGACAAATAACATCAGGTCAATCTAAGAGTTTATAGAATAAGGACTAACTGTCAACCCCACAGATGTGTTTAGGATGGAAGGAAATAAAATATTTGCTAGAAGTGCCAAAGGAGGATTGCAGAAAATATTTAGACTGGAAAACTGCAGATGGCCAAGCACATCCAGTGGTAAATCACCTTCTCTCCATGAAAACTGATTTGTACCAGCAGGGTTTGAGTGAGTGCTACAGTGAATTCTACCAAAAAAATAGAACATGGGGGAGAAAAGAAAGGCATTTTAAATAATTGATCATAGCTATATCTGTGGTTACAAGCATAGCATTCTTAAGTGATTAGCCTGAAGAAGCAAAGAGTTTAAAAAATACTAACTCTTCTCACTAAATATAATTATGAAGTTTAAGGAAAAAAAGGGGTTGGGGTCCCATTTGTCTATCATAAATCATTTTGTTGTGATAATTTTGTGGTTTGGGCTCATTTAATATTTTAATCTTCTTTTCTCCCTTAATGGCAACAAGTTCTTTTTACGTAACACAAATAAAAGTAAAAACCCCCTCAAATGCTTTTTATGTAATGTGAATCATGTTTAAATAATGTTTTGAAAAAATTCTTGTGCATTAGAAGCAAGCTTTTTGCACAAGACGTTATAACTGAGTCTCTTTGCGAGGTGATTCTATTTACTGTTTATTATCACTAACACTGTGCTTCAAACAGGAAACTTCAGTTTACTTCCATAAGTGCATCTCATAGCATTCATTTTTAAATAACCATTAGTTTTATTTCAACCTCCTACAGTGTTTTTGATAGAATTTAACCATTTTCACACAATGATAGTTTATTCCCACTGTAAGCCAGACTTTTAGACAAGTATGACTGCATTTCTCCAACATACTGGTTTTACTTGTGTAGAAAAAGCAATAGCAAATGAAGATCACATACCATCTGTGGCTAATTTGGGATCATATGCAGATCTCCTGATCTTGCATTCTATGTGAATTCAAGGGTAAGACTCATCTAACCTAACTTAAGGCAGACGTGCCTCCCAAGGATAAGTCAGCTGATCACAAAACACTGATAAGGTTGGCAAGAGAAATCATGGTAAAAGTTTATTTGTCCTTCTGCTAAAGTGGAAGGTAAATAAATTCTTCTGCACTGTTCCATTAAAATGTTTCATTGTCCGGTATGTCTCATTCCTGAATATAGTAAGGGAGTGCTTCAAGTATGGTTTTTAATTGTTTGATTGAAATCTTGACTATGAAAAAAATACCTTTCCATCCTTATTTTAGAATTTATGATACTACATTGCTCACCTGGACATTGAGGCAATGATATTTACACAACTTAAAATAAAAGCAAATAAAAAACAGAATAAACATTGTGATCGGCATATTGGAATAAGACATTTGTACACATTTAGCACTCTTTTAATTATTTTTGTAAGGAGTTAAATAATAGTCATAAGCAAGTATTAATTTCTTCAAAATAAAGCATTAAACAGCAAACTCAGGATGTACTTCTAAAAAAATACTGAACTATCCAATAGAAATCAAAGGCAGATGGAATTAATTCCAATGGCTATTAAAATGGAACACAAAAAGATGCCCTTGATTTAACTTGTTACAAGCTGTAGACTTCCATAGCAAGCTGGAATGCTTAAAGCATACATAAATGGGTCAAACAAAGTTACGAGGAATGTAACTTTCTGTTGCAATTTTTAACCTATTCCCAAACATGTTTCATTGCTTTTTCTTTCCCATAACTGTTCTTGATCCCTATCTAAGTGGTTATGTCAGACCACACTAGAAAGGTCTGACACCAGAGGGTGCAGAGTTGCTATTCCATGACTTCAGCACATCATCTGTAGGATAGCCTGACACATATAATCAGGAGATGTGGTCTTGCATTAACCTTTTCGACTCCCAGAGGATGAAATGATAATGAAACAACAAAAACAGATAATGAGGCAAGGAGAGCACAATTCTTGTGATTATGACTAAAAATGGGGGGCAGGGGGACAGCTGAACAACTTTGTGTAGACTTCCAATGAAGCACTACCTATTCAAATAATAAATGGAGTAGATATATATATATATATATATATATATATATATATGTAAATGTAAACCTAGACATGGGCTGAACACCTAGAACAGGAGTCTCTTAAAGGAAGGAGTTGGTTAAGTTTTTACTTTTGGCCGGCTACCACTTGGCAGACAAACAACTTCCTGACAAGAATAATAAAATATATCATTATTTTGTGACTTGATTCAGTTGGCATCCTTAGGGAGAATGATTCAGTGAAGCACCCGAAAACCCAGAATCTAGCAGTTGTAAACAACTAGAACATTTGGTTTGTTCTGCATGGAGAATAGGAGACTGAGGAGAGATCTCATTGCAGTCTTCAGCATCCTTATGAGGGGAAGAGAAGGGACAGATACCAATCTCTTCACTCTCATGACCCATGATGGAACCCAAGGAAACAGAATGAAGCTGAGTCAAGAGAGGTTTAGGTTGGATATAATGAAAAGTATTTTCACCCAGAGGGTGGTTGGGCACTGGAGCAGGCTCCCCAGGGACGTGGTCACAGCAGCAAGCCTGACAGAGCTCAAGAAGTGTTTGGACAATGCTCTCAGGCACATGGTGTGACTTTGTGGTGTCATGTGCAGGGCAAGGACTTGGATTTTGATGGTCCCAGTTGGGTCTCTTCCAACTCAACATATTCTGTAACTCTATGATTCTATGATTTGCTTAATACTGTCTCTGCTGAGACAAGATGTGTGTAACCACAGCCTACAAAGACTGATATTATGTGGTAGTAGTAAAATGGGGAAAATGCTTGTTCACTTTCATCTGTGAGTTTATCATCTGGCTTTTTTGGCATGTTTCTACCAGTAGAGAAACTACTTCTCCACAACAATTCCTAGAAGAAGATCAAATGTTCTGTGGAACGACAGAGCAGATAACTAAAAAGGTACAGATTAAAAAGCAGCCACAACTAAATTTGTACATACTGAGTTAAAAGTAGACGAGAGTCTGGCTACAGTGGAATTTACCCCTGGAAAGAAGTGATGGTATCAGTTAGCTCAAGAAAGCAAAGATAAGATTAAAGGAAAATTGCATAGGCTAAAGCTTATTTCTCAAAAGCAGAATATTGTGGAAATGATGTAATGGTAATATGTTTTCTTTGTTTTGTCACACTGACAATTTACACACACCGAAGACTCCATTTATACTGAATTTTCAGCAGTGCATTTTGAACATGAAAGCCCTGGGCATCCAAAGAAGTTTTAAAGCTTTTTTCTTAAAATGTGAATAAAAGTCACACTTTAAATTGTGCTGCATATGTTACCATGTTTACTCATGTCTCTCTGGAGTTTTTAACAGCTAAAAAAAATAGGTTTCTTCAATGGGAAGCATATGCCACTAGGGCTTTTTTTCTGAATCAATCAAAAGACACAATTTGAGCAGCCATGGGCCAAGGCAGGATTCATCTGTTTGAGTCTCTGCCCTGGTAATATGCTGCTTGAGTGACTCTACAGCACTTAAGCCATGTCCTGTAGGATTTACTGTGAATTACATTTGTGTGTGTCTGTTGTAACTCGCCAGCTTTTCTTATACCGAGTGGGGTTTGTTTTGGTTTTTTCTTACTCTTAAATGACAATCATATCACTTACTACTTTCAACAACAGTATCTCTTATAAAGATCATAGTTTTAGTATTTACTTGTGACCCATTATGCAAACCACATATGTATTGCTTGATTGTACATAAAAATAGTTCAAAACTGTACATAAAGAATGAGTACAAAATTTTTGATATTCATAAACTGTACTGTGCTTTAAATGCAAATGGTAAAATGGAAGTGGGCACACTATTTTGCTCAACCGTAATTATATTTCTTCTTGTGGATAACTGGTATGGAAAGATCTGTTAGTATGCCCACTAAGAATTCCACACAGGCTGAATAGCCAATATTAAAGGGCAATGTGGTTGACATTCACACAAATGCATTGTTCAGATATCATCATGTCACACCTGTGTGTTTTATGGGACACTGGAACTGTGCAGACTCCTGTCACCATTTCTGTTTCTGCTTCTCTGGCACACACTGGCTGGTATACATGTACTCTGTCTTCTGAGATACTAGATCCTGAAAAACTGGATTTATTCCTGACATCTGGATGCAATCCATCCTTCTCTGGCACTTTCCAGGTAACTAAATAGAGACTTTCAAGAGCTCGCAAGCTTTGTGATCATTCTGGTTTTATAGAGACAGCAGTGGGAAGAGGGAGAGATTTGAGCTTTGGTAGAGTTACCAAAGTATGTTTCACTTTAGTTCCTATAACCAAGATATATTACAAAAATATAAACACCTCATACTAAGTATACAGCATCTTGAGAATTTGCATTTAAAGTCACATTCATTTAAGAAACTTCTTATGTTTCCTTTCTTCCACTTGTCTTCTCCAAGCATAAGCCCTACCCAGACTTCTAGTTTCCAATTTCTTTTGTCTAGTGATTCCCTTATCAGATTAATTAGATAATCAGTTATTTTGCTTATCCCACTCCCATTTAAAATTCACTGATAGGTCAGTGGGACAGGAGAAGTTTTATTGCTTTGCCCACAATGTGTTAGTATTTGGAGTAAAACTAAAACCAAGTGAAACTTTGAAGAACTTCATCTCAGTTAATATACCACTTTGAGTTTGAGCTGTGAATAGCTGCAGCTATGACTGTTCAGCCCTAAGTCTTCCTGACAAGATGAAGAACAAAATACAATTAAAGGGGCGGAGTAGAAAAAAGAAAGAAAATTTAAAAATACAATTTAGGCATTGATAACTAGAAATACTTAAGAGTACGCTTATTAAATGAAACTCAGTAAATTGTCCTCGTGGCAATAGTAATGACTAAATTACCCTAGTGTGAAGAATCACTGTAAATTTATTTTACTGTTTATTTTTATTCTTACACTTAAATTGTTATAAGGATGCGTCATCGATCCTTACGACTCATACTGGGTTTCATCCTACAAGCCTATAAGGCATGCATTTTTGCAGCTTCATATAATTTTTGGTAGTAGCAATACAAATTCTTCATGTAAATAAATTGTAACTCAAGGCTAAACTAGACCAAATTCCAAATCTGTGTATTGCCATATGAGACCATGTTTAGAGGTAAAAGTATCTTCACCTCTTGAGGACAGGAAGTCACAATTTGTGATTTCACCAGCTTCAAGGTGTAAAAACCCTCCTGATGTACAGCAGATGAAATGTATTGGTGATGTCTGTACTCCCAGAACACCCAGTTTTCTAATGCCAGTGCCACAAAACCACTACCAGGGTGCTCCCATACTAGTAATCAAGAAATGTGTCAGGACTTTGACTCACTGGACTATGGAGACAGACATCTTCTGCTCATAAAAGTGATCCCTTCAGGGGAAGAACACATTGCTTTAATACTGTATAATTTGCACCATTCCTATTCATCTTTTGAAAGATTATTCCAATCCTGAAGCTGTCAATTTTGCATTTTCATAAGAACTAAATCAGTTTTTAAAAAGTCAGAAAGTTGCTTTCTCTGTTTCTGTCCTTTTGATTGATTATCTATGGTTCCACAGCATATTACGTGATCACAGCAAAGTTCTTTGGAGATATAATCATCAAAGAGCATTACTCAGCTGGGAAAGTACATGTGAAGGGTGTAAATAATGAAACTGAACAGGGGGCTATTAAATACATTTTTTTGTTTTCTGTGCTTAGAGGCTTGTTTACAGGGTAGGGGGTATACTGTTGAAAAGGAATGTTAAAAAAAAAGAAAAAGGCAGAGCTCATAAATTGTACCAACCAATCCATCTGTTCAGATAGAGAGCCCTGCAGACCTGGCAAACCTTGAAGGTTTATCAGTGTTCATTTTGGCTTTGAAAGGTGTGTTTAGTCCTTGTGGCTCTGAAAGCTCTAGTTTATGTGTTAGGAAGTATATTCCCAAAGCAGATGTTTCATTTTTTAATTTATATGATCCTTGTAATCCTAGTCATATAGTGGAGGATATTTTATAAAGCCTATTTCTGTGTAGCACATCAAATACAAATGATTGGAACTGTTAATTAAAAATTGGTTTAGAGGAGAAAACAGGGAAGGAAACAAAGTGTTGAAACACGCAGCCCCTTGACTTGTAACAGAGTTGAAAAGTAACTGATGGTGTGTGGATAATTGCCATGACTTAGTTTGGCAGACCCCTTTTGTTATCAGAGCGGCAAGGCTGCCTCTTAAACTTTTCAAACATGGACCTCCAACATTCATGTCCAGAAAGGCCAACTGCTTTGTTAAAATTCATTGCTTGTTTGTTAAAAAAAAAAAAAAAAAAAAAAAAAAAAAAGTATCTTCTTTCTGTGTCATTAATCCTGTGGGTTTTGGTTTGTTGGGTTTGGTTTTTTTTTAACAAAATGGTTCTATAATTCTCTTTTTGATGCAAACTTCTGTAACTGATGTGAAGTGTCTGGTACTGAGTCACCTCATACTGGCCTGATGTTACTTTTATATCTGTAATAAGCATCATTAGGGGTAATCCATGTAGAAGTCTATGACTCTTATTTGCACTATAGCTCTCCCTTTCTTTTTGAATAAAGGACCTTTGTGTACTACTTATGTACATACAAACTTGTCCTAAGTAAAAGAAGATTTTAAAAGTGAAAATTAGATCCATTAGAGTTGAACATTAAAAATATTCCAAGATTAGAATGAGCATTACTGCACAGATTACTGCTGTTTACATTGAAACCATTTGGAAAATCAGAAAGGTATGAAGCCTTTGAGACCTGAAAGCAAAATAAATAGAATCCAATGCTTTGTTATCATTAATAAAAAATACTAAGGGACTGGAGAAGTAGGATGTGTTTGTCTGAAAGTAGCTACAAGTTTGAGCACATTACTGTTACTGTCATACTCAGTATATTTACCAGCCTTTTCTGGGTGAGGTCAAATCAGCTGAAATATTTTTCTAAATATTAGAATCTAAAGGATTTTTATTGTGGACTTACAATCTCAACTTTTGAGGATTTTATCTGATGTTTGAATTGCAGGTATGTTAAAAAGAGCTTCAAATTCTCCAATTGAATTTAAAATAATTTCACATTTTTTTCTTTTTTTTCTTTCTTATTGAAACAATAATGGCTGAATCCTAGGTACCAAGAACTCTGACCTTAATATAGATACTGTAGTAGTTGTTTTGACAGGTGGAAAACTTTTACCTTGAAGGGAGTAAGTTTAGTTGATCTTTTGAGATGAATATGGCCACAGAACTTCTACACATGTAACATTTTTCTTACTAAAATGGCATTAAATTGAATTTTTATTTTTGAAAACTAGATTTCACATACAGTAGACAGGTGATTCTAAATAAAAAATCAAAATACACATCCTGCCAATCAAGAAGCAGAAATATAAGGCATGAGAAACCTTCTAATTTAGCATAGAGCAGTCTCTTGTGCATAACTGCTGTCCTCTGATCAAACCATGCTTTTTAAACTCAAACAAGAAGGAAAAAAGTGTCGTGGTAAAAAATACAGCTAGAACATCCTTTAATAAAGATGGAAACAACTTGATATAGAACTGAAAAAAACAAAACAAAACAAAACAAAAAAAAAAAAAAAAACAAAAATACCAAAAAAATCCACCAAAACCAAAAAGCAGCTGGTATTTTTTGGAGGCGTGAATACCAGAAACATCCTTAAGTCTGTGTAAGCTCTGCTCAGCAGTAACTAAACAAGGCTGTATTATCACTATTTCCAGCACAAATCCAAAACCTAGGCCATATTTGTGAAGCTGCTGTCTCTCCCAGACAAAATGGGCGGACACCTTCATAGTGCTTGTTAAAGAGAAATATCTTCTGAAGAGTATGCTTTTCACTACTCTAGTCTTAGCAGATGTGGATGTGAAATTTATCCATGCTGATATCATGAAAAAATTTCTAGCTTTCTTTTTGTATCAAATGTAAACTATAATTCACATTGCTGATGATATAAAATTGCATAATGGTTTAAGACCAACAGATATATCAACAGAAAAGGACTTTTTACTCAAAGTTTTTAAGCTTAATGCAGACTGGTGGGGAAAATATTGTATCCATACTATTCTTGCTGCAGCTTCAAATCTTAGAGTCCAAACCAATATTTAACCACTTAGAGGCCCTTTTAACAAGGTTAGAGGTGCAGGCTAAGAACCTGTAGTACTAGACATGGTAGAGACACAGTCAAATTTCATTAAAAATGGTATTTTACTACTATTTTTTTTTAATCTAATGCTAGTTTAGTATGACAAAAATAAGGATGAGAAAAGTGGCTTTGTACAACATTAATTTTCTCCCTGGGAAGAAGATTTTGCCAGGAGCAAAATGGCATTCTTCTTATCAAGAAGTTGAAGCAACAAAAATAGTAAATTTTGTCCTGGAATACTTTAGATGTACCTTGACATGCTACATTTCCTGATTGTAAGCTAATCTAGTGGGAGACCCAAAAGCTATAAAAATTTGGCAAATAGCATACTACAGGGTTGAAAAGCAAACTTTTAAGAGTGCACAGTACTAAACTAAAAGAACTGCATTCATCTAGTCTTTCTAGGACAAGAACCATTGCTCTTTAATAGTTCACAAACCTCAGCAAGTTATATAGAACATTATACACAGATGTTTCCTTAATTTGTCCAGTGGATAGGAAATAAATAATGATATGGGGATTTTAATTCTTCATCTTAAATATGAAGGTAAAGTGTGTTAAATATATATTTCTTCTTTAAGGAAGGACAGCAAGACTAAATGACAGGTTAGGTAATAAATAAAATGGTTGAATAATTGAAATCTCTTACTATGTGGGCATCAACAGATTAATTTTTCCTAGTGAATTTATTTCCAGTAATGACCTTTGGAAGTAATCTCTCATTAGTAAGCTGTCGCAGTGAAGGAGAAGATTTTAGACTGTTGCTTAAAGCTGTGCTAATTTTGTTGTGCTCATATGTGTTCTATATAGTTCTCTTCTTCAGTTGCATAGAAAGCCAAATAAGCAATACTTTTGAGCACTTACAAGCCCCTTTAAAACACTGGCAGTTTGATAATTCAAAAAATAACTAATGCATTTTTAGTTGGCACCAAAGTTTCTAAGTTCTTTTTATGCATTTTTAAAAGCATTTCAGTGTAAGCACAGCTTTTCTAACATAAAATGTCAATTGGTCTTTGGTGTCTATTCCTACTTTTCCTGTCTAAACAGGAAAAGTTGATCTTTAAATGCAATATTCTTTGTAAGAATTTAGTTATAAAGTCTTCCTGGGGAAATTGAACTCCAAGTGAAAAATCCAGTAAAAACACTGGACAATATTTTACTCTTAAGTGTGGATATAACTCATTACCTGTTTGGGCCCTGGTTCCTTGATCTGGATCTAGTATTCTGATTGTTCCTACATCACCATTTCTATAGATGTTTTTGCCTATCAAAAACCTGTGGCTTGAAAGCCATAATTTCTTCCAGATGTGTAGGTATGTCTAGGGATAAAATTTAGCCTACTCAAGTCTGGATTAGCACCTTCCTACCAAGATTTTTTAAACCCATTTTTTTCATATGAAACCAAAAAATTAAAAAAGCATGCATTAAATAACATAAAACACTAAAAGTACAATTGGAGTATTTGATGCTTTGCAAAATATAGCTCAGCACATAAAGACCGTGATTGCAAATACTAATTGTTAGGATTAAAAAGCCCTAGAGAAATAATTGCTGCTAGTCTGCATGTCAGAAATTTCAAGGTAAAAGACATAACATGTTTAACTAAAACACAGCTAATTAGAGGAGAAGTAGATCTCTTTCAAAGTCTGAGATGATGATATACACAATAGAGCTGTTAACTTTGGAAAATTGAGTGCTGATGTAATCAAATAAGGAAGCTGATTTCTTTTTTGTGCCTGTATTTCAAGAGAGATTCAGATCAATATGTTGTTTTATTTGATTCTCACATTTTTAGAGCACACAACAAAACACCCTCACTCTAAACATAAAATTTCAACCTTATCCATTCTTTTCTGGATTTTAATTTTTAAAATTAGTCTTTTCATTTTCATTCACAAAATTTTATATTTTGAGCAAATAGTTCTGAATTCCCATTTCCACCACTTTATATCAAGAGTTAAAAAGCAATATATTTCCTCTCTTGGGCTGTATTTGCAAATGATTTTAATATTGTTGGTTAAGAATCACATGAATCCTTTTGAGAGAGCCATAAGGATCCTGTAATGCGAGCATGTTGATTAGTGACTACTGAAACCGTCACAAACAAGATCCCTAGGGAGAAGCAGCCATTCCATTAGGAGAGAAAAAGTCAGTGCTAAGGGAAAGCATTGCTGGAACCAGTATAGAAACAAATGGTCAATAGCTTCAGTATTTCCTCAGTCTCAAACATGGTCCTTCCCTCATGTAAGAAATGAGCTAGTTTATTGTAAGAGTATCTGAAAAACTCAGCGTCTCCTGTACCTTCTCATTAGCAGTTTGATTACTTCATTGTCCATTTCTTACTAAGGAGACACATTATATCCTGTTCTGTGAAATTGTTGAAGCTATTTTTAACCAACTGGACTACCAATTTCCAAAGATATCTTTCTTTCTAGCTTTTTTCCTTTTACAGTTTGTTGCAAGATAGAGATTTTACCAGGAGGGAAGAAATTTCTCCTTAATTTTTCCTCACGACTGAAGTTTTTGACTGCACTCTCATGTTTGTTTTGCCGAAGACCAAAAAAATTCTGAGACCATTATCATCAGGTTCTTCCTGGTAATTACTGACTTCCCTCAGCCTAGCATGGTAAGGGAGAACACTGTGGATTGTTTTGAGAATCTTAAGCATTCAGGAAAGAGTGCACTGAGCAGTGTCAACAGATTAATTGGTACTTTTTTTCTGTCCATATCTCTGCATTTGATGTCTTATTTTTAAGTTGTAAGCTGCACATCTCTATCCTCACCTCTTCTATCCTATTTGAACTACAAATTGACTTTGGGGTGTTTTTATCTGTAATGAGACTTGAGGAAGAATAAAATGGTGGTAGAAGAGGTGGCAAAGGATAAACAACTAAAGAAAAGGGGTTTCTCTGCACTGGACCTATTAAGTGACTATATAAAAAGAATAATTTTCTGAAATACAAATCTGTATCTGTTTATGTGAAGCAAAAGATATGCTAAGTCAAGAATCTGTTGATTCCTGACCACAGAAATATTGACTATGCCATCTTCACTATTGTATCAGAACATTTATGCTTTAAAATATGTTTGGAGTACAAAAGGTTAATGTCGAAAGAGAAAATACAAAGAGGAAAGAATAATAATACAAAAAGAAAAAAAAAAAAATAATTTGTCCTTGGATTTATTTGGCAGCTGTAATGAATATGCTATTCTCTATTGCAGAAGAAAAATTAAAATAATTTATGGAAATCTCTACAATAATAAATGTACATATTCCAAATTACTGTTCTTAACTGTACTTAATTATTCTTTGTATAGTTATCATCAATACGCATAGAGTAACATTAACAGAAATTATCAAAAAAGTGACAGATAAGAGTTAAATAGACTTGGCTGTTCCACATTTGATTTGAAGCAGATTTTGAAAGAAAAGATCTGAAATTATCAACAGCTACTAACAGAAACAAAAAAGGCAAGCCTTTATTACCACAATGTGTGGGTCCTTTTTTCAACCACCCAAGCTCACTTTAAATTATTCTTCCATTAACTCACTGTGCTGCCTACTTCTAGCCCTTGCTGAGCAAACATCAAGAGCTGCACCCAGCATGTGTCCTGTAGCTCAGAACAGGAAGCACTTTGGTACTCTGTATTCATGGGGAGAATGGGAGGAGGGAAAAAGTCCACGGGGGAAAAAAGGGAAAAAAAGGAGAGAAAGAGAGAGGAAAGGAGACAGAGAAAGAGAAAGAGAAAAAGAAAGAGAAAGAGAAAAAGAGAAAGAGAAAGAGAAAGAGAAAGAGAGAAAGAGAGAAAGAGAGAAAGAGAAAGAAAGAGAAAGAAAGAGAGAGGAAGGAAAGGAAAGGAAAGGAAGGGAAGGGAAGGGAAGGGAAGGGAAGGGAAGGGAAGGGAAGGGAAGGGAAGGGAAGGGAAGGGAAGGGAAGGGAAGGGAAGGGAAGGGAAGGGAAGGGAAGGGAAGGGAAGGGAAGGGAAGGGAAGGGAAGGGAAGGGAAGGGAAGGGAAGGGAAGGGAAGGGAAGGGAAGGGAAGGGAAGGGAAGGGAAGGGAAAAGGATTTGATGCATTTGATTCATAGGTTGCTAATACCTGTTGCTGATCACAGCAGTGAAGCATTATACTCAATTGTAAGGTGGCGTTACTTAGGTGCAGGTGAACTTAGGTGAACTTCAAGTACATCAGTGACACATACAATACTTCAGACACTTTGAGTGATTTCAAAGGTAATATTTTGTGAAAGCCTTTGGAGCTAGTTATTAGGTTTGTCTCAGAAAAGATTGATTCTTTGTTTTAATCTTCAGTTCCTCACTATATATCCTGTTTACCTCATCTTATTTAGTTAAAAAACAAATTCATTGAACTTTAATTTAGATATGTCTGCTTTAACTACGTGTCAGCACCTTAAAAAGGTGTTATATATGAGATGTTTGGACTTGAAAATATCTATGCAGCAGATGAGTCAAGAAAAAGGTGAAGAATATATGGAAGGAAGTATCACAGAAAAACATAATTTTAAAATAGACTAAAACATAATGGGAAGGAAGAAAAAAAGTCTAACAAGTTTAATGCCTTCTTTGTGGAACTGTTAGACTTAGTATGTTAATACTGTGAGACAGAGCAAATCTTAAATCCTCACCAACATAAAGGGACCTGGAATTGACCCCATTTATGTAGCGTGTCCAAAGGTTTCTTTAGGTCTTCAGAAGTCCATCTCAAGTCAAACACAGTGATTGGGACACTCCAGAGAAGCTAATAAAAAGATGGAGGTCTTTCTCTTCCAACATCTATTCTATATAAAATATTGAATCACTTAACTGGAGTATTCTGAAACATAGCTGGCAGAATAGTAATGGAAGGAAGAAAATAAAATTAATTACTTGCTACTGTAAATTGTGGTTAGATCATGACAGAATATATTAATTTCAAATTATTTTATAAATATGGATGGACATATTCAACAACTCTAGAATGGAAAAAATTATATTTAATCCATTAAATTTCTGTTTTTAATATTTTGCTACTTAAATTATTGCAAAACATATATCATTGTATTTCTAGACAATTCAATGAAAATTCAATTTTTATTCAAAACAGTCAGTTGAATGATTTACTATCATGCTGTAAAGTTTTAATTCTTTTTAAGCTGACATTCCTTTATAACAATGCTAACACGTACATCTACATCCAACACTAACATCTAGCTCTTGTATTTATTGCCCAAAAAACTCAGCTGTACTCACCATGGAGCAGCATCTTTTTGATTAGCCAAGTAAAGTAACATTTCTTTATGAGACATGGACTTATTTAAGGTATTTAAGTCAGATCTAACAGTTACCCTTCGTGGCTTCCAATGAATGGAAATCACTTCAAAGATTTTACTGCAAGCATAAAAGGCATAAATAAAGGATGACTGGCAGGTTATATTGCTATTTCAAATAATAACTTGGGACTTCTAATAACATTGCTTGTGTTATTCCTGAAGTTGGAGAGTCAAATTAATTTTTGGCCTAATCTCAGTGATGCTAGTTAGGCTGGTCGAGGGATGAATTTTGTCCATTTTGATTCCAGATGTTCCAGAGAATTTCACATGTAATTGTTACAACTAGAATTCAGTTTTCTAAATAATGTGATAATGTGTGAGAAAATTAATCCCACAAGAAATCAAACTTGATAATGAGGAAAAATGGATTATCAAACTTTGTATGGCTGCTAGAAGAAGGATTACTCTGTGGCAATGAGCCTCAGTGGAAAACCAGGTGACAGATGAACTGCTCAGGAGTTGCAATGAAATGTGCCCATTTGTCATCTCCATAGTCCCAAAATACAAACCTCATGGTATATTTCTGTTTTTTCTATAATTAAAAAAAAAAAAATAAAGAAAAAAGATTTCTTCTCATTCTTTTGCACATAAAACAATTAGAATGTTTTCAAAATATTGGTAGAATATTTTCCAAATATTAACCAGAATTGTTGGATTTTCTAGGAAGTTACCCTTTTTTTCATGATTAAGAAATAATGTACAGTTATTCTAGCAGATTTTAAATATTCCTTCAAAATGAGTTAAACTGAGCAGTCCTAGAAATCACAACAAAATCCTTTGCAGTTGATGCACTGTTTGGGTTACAGAAGATATCTTGCCTTTTTTAATACAAAATCTGTCAATTCATGCATCTGGTTCTGTTACTGTGTAAATTTGTGAGCCTTATATATTACACATTACTGTTGAAAATGTGTAATTAAAAAGAAAAATCAACAAGGCAAAACCAGCAAAAATACTGAGGACAGTGTTGTGAAAAATAGACTCCACTTTGAAATTTCTGAATTTGTAAAATATAGATGAGAAATATGCATGTGGTGCTTAACATTGGCTAGCATTCAGCTTCTCCTCGTAACATTCTTTTTGATCACACTAATAATACTCTATGAAGCATCACTCTGTGGGATGCAGTTAAAGCCTGTTTAAGCCAAAGGAGCTGCTCACACTCTCCCAGGAGAAAATATCAGGACATTTTTATTTTTACCTCAGTCACTCCAGAAAACTTCATAAGGGATAGTCTTAACCACTGTTACAGGGAAATAACTACCACCACTATGCCTGTAAAAAAATGGGAGAGAACTGAAGAGTAAATGTGGTGCTGAAAAATACTGAATAAGATGATTCAGAATTAAATGCTTAAGGCTTACATGAGCTTAAGTTGTGGAAGGTTTATGCAAATTAGGCAGTTAATAGATATTCTTGTCAGGGATCTTTGTAGAAAATGCAGATAAAAAAATCCCACTCTACCTCCTCTCCACATTCTCTTCCCCAGCTCTCAAAAGCTAATTTTCTGACATAGAGGCCACAAATTTAGGTCTCACTTTTTCAATATTTCTATTCTCATAAAAAATTAATTTAATAGCATTTCATGCTCAAAGCTGCCTACTTTTATTTTATCCTTTTTAGTTGTGACTTTTAACACCATCTGCTTTTTTTTTTTTTTTTTTTTTTTAAAAAAAAACCCACTGAAATAATTAGCTGACATAATAAGAGATGGTAGATTTATTTCTAAGTAATATGTATAGAGTCCTTGGGATTTTCCCTAACTGGATAAGTAAATCAGGTTGAAAAGTTCTCCCTTTTGCAATATCTTTACATCTAAAGAGAGAAAACATGTATAACTAATATTGTTAGTAAAACAGATTCTTTTTTAGGCACTGAGAGACATATCGAGAACTGAAGCACTAATATAATGAACCTTGCTATACTGAACTTTTAGTCCTGAGTAGAGCAATTAGATGCAACAGAAAAATAGGATAGAAAATACATCCTTTTTTTCACTGGAGCCTATTTCTGTTACTCAGTATAATTGTATAACTTTCATAAATAGATCAGACTCCATCTTAATGGGAACTTACTTCTGAGTACTTT
>NW_028256070.1:0-49416 GCF_971803275.1 Cyanistes caeruleus | reverse complement strand
TGTAGAGACATGAAGCATTTTGAGGTATTTTTCTTAGATTGTGTGGAAATTGGTGGAGATTTTTGTGGGATGTTTCTGGAATTTGTTAGGGTTTTGAGAAGACTTAGGGAGTTTGTTGGGATGTTTGTGGAATTTTGGTGGATGTTTCTGGAATTTTGAAGGAGTTTGAGGAGACATGAAGAATTTTGAGGTATTTTTCTTAGATTGTGTGGAAATTTGTGGAGATTTTGTGGGAGGTTTCTGTAATTGGGTAGGGTTTTGAGAAGGCATGAAGAATTTTGATGTATTTTTCTTAGATTGTGTGGTAATTTGTAAAGATTTTGTGGGATGTTTCTGGAATTTGGTGGAGTTTTGCGAAAATGTAAAGAATTTTGTGGGAGGTTTCTGGAATGTTGTGTGATTTCTTTGAAATGTTGTGGAATGTTCTGGAATTTGGTAGGGCTTTGAGAAGATTTAGGGAGTTTGTTTGGATGTTTGTGGAATTTTGTGGGATGTTTCTGGAATTTTGAAGGACTATGAGGAGACATGAAGAATTTTGAGGTATTTTTCTTAGACTGTGTGGTAAAGATTTTGTGGGATATTTCTGGAATTTGGTAGGGTTTTGAGAAGACTTAGGGAGTTTGTTGGGATGTTTGTGGAATTTTTTGGGATGTTTCTGGAATTTTGTGCGATTTTGACCAGACTTGAAGAATTTTGAAAGAGTTTTCGTAGATCGTGTGCAAATTTGTGGAGATTTTGTGGGATGTTTCTGGAATTTGGTAGACATTGTAGAGACATGAAGCATTTTGAGGTATTTTTCTTAGATTGTGTGGAAATTGGTGGAGATTTTTGTGGGATGTTTCTGGAATTTGTTAGGGTTTTGAGAAGACTTAGGGAGTTTGTTGGGATGTTTGTGGAATTTTGTGGGATTTTTCTGGAATTTGGTGGAATGTTTGTGGAATTTTGTGGAAATTGGAAAAGTTTTTGTGGGATGTTTCTGGAACTTAGAAGGACTTTGAGAAGATTTAGGGAGTTTGTTGGGATGTTTGTGGTATTTTGTGGGATGTTTCTGGAATTTGGTAGGGTTTTGAGAATATTTTTCTGGAATTTTGTGGGATGTTTGTGGAATTTTGTGGAAATTGGAAGAGTTTTTGTGGGATGATTCTGGAATTTGGTGGAGTTTTGTGAAAATGTAAAGAATTTTGTGGGAGGTTTCTGGAATGTTGTGCGATGTTTTTGAAATGTTGTGGAATGTTCTGGAATTTGGTGAGATTTTGAGGAGACTTGAAGAATTTTGAGGGATTTTTCTAGGATGTGTGGAAATTTGTAAAGTTTTTGTGGGAAGTTTCTGGAATTTGGTGGGGTTTTGAGAAGGTTTAAGGAGTTCGTTGGGACGTTCATGGAATTGTGTGGGATGTTTGTGGAATTTCGAAAGACTTTGAGGAGACATGAAGAATTTTGAGGTATTTTTCTTAGATTGTGTGGTAAAGATTTTGTGGGATATTTCTGGAATTTGGTGAGATTTTGAGGAGACTTGAAGAATATTGAGGGATTTTTCTAGGATGTGTGGAAATTTGTGGAGATTTTTGTGGGATGTTTCTGGAATTTGGTAGGGTTTTGAGAAGACTTAGGGAGTTTGTTGGGATGTTTGTGGAATTTTGTGGGATGTTTCTGGAGTTTTGAAGGACTTTGAGGAGACATGAAGAATTTTGAGGTATTTTTCTTAGATTGTGTGGTAAAGATTTTGTGGGATATTTCCGGAATTTGGTAGGGTTTTGAGAAGACTTAGGGAGTTTGTTGGGATGTTTGTGGAATTTTTTGGGATGTTTCTGGAATTTTGTGCGATTTTGACCAGACTTGAAGAATTTTGAAAGAGTTTTCTTAGATCGTGTGCAAATTTCTGGAGATTTTCTGGGATGTTTCTGGAATTTGGTAGACATTGTAGAGACATGAAGCATTTTGAGGTATTTTTCTTAGATTGTGTGGAAATTTGTGGAATGTTTCTGGAATTTGTTAGGGTTTTGAGAAGACTTAGGGAGTTTGTTGGGATGTTTGTGGAATTTTGGTGGATGTTTGTGGAATTTTGAAGGACTTTGATGAGACATGAAGATTTTTGAGGTATTTTTCTTAGATTGTGTGGAAATTTGTGGAGATTATGTGGGATGTTTTTGGAATTTGCTGGACATTGTAGAGACATGAAGCATTTTGAGGTATTTTTCTTAGATTGTGTGGTAATTTGTAAAGATTTTGTGGGATGTTTCTGGAATTTGGTGGAGTTTTGCGAAAATGTAAAGAATTTTGTGGGAGGTTTCTGGAATGTTGTGTGATTTCTTTGAAATGTTGTGGAATGTTCTGGAATTTGGTAGGGCTTTGAGAAGATTTAGGGAGTTTGTTGGGATGTTTGTGGAATTTTGTGGGATGTTTCTGGAATTTTGAAGGACTATGAGGAGACATGAAGAATTTTGAGGTATTTTTCTTAGACTGTGTGGTAAAGATTTTGTGGGATATTTCTGGAATTTGGTAGGGTTTTGAGAAGACTTAGGGAGTTTGTTGGGATGTTTGTGGAATTTTTTGGGATGTTTCTGGAATTTTGTGCGATTTTGACCAGACTTGAAGAATTTTGAAAGAGTTTTCGTAGATCGTGTGCAAATTTGTGGAGATTTTGTGGGATGTTTCTGGAATTTGGTAGACATTGTAGAGACATGAAGCATTTTGAGGTATTTTTCTTAGATTGTGTGGAAATTGGTGGAGATTTTTGTGGGATGTTTCTGGAATTTGTTAGGGTTTTGAGAAGACTTAGGGAGTTTGTTGGGATGTTTGTGGAATTTTGTGGGATTTTTCTGGAATTTGGTGGAATGTTTGTGGAATTTTGTGGAAATTGGAAAAGTGTTTGTGGGATGTTTCTGGAACTTAGAAGGACTTTGAGAAGATTTAGGGAGTTTATTGGGATGTTTGTGGAATTTTGTGGGATGTTTCTGGAATTTGGTAGGGTTTTGAGAATATTTTTCTGGAATTTTGTGGGATGTTTGTGGAATTTTGTGGAAATTGGAAGAGTTTTTGTGGGATGATTCTGGAATTTGGTGGAGTTTTGTGAAAATGTAAAGAATTTTGTGGGAGGTTTCTGGAATGTTGTGCGATGTTTTTGAAATGTTGTGGAATGTTCTGGAATTTGGTGAGATTTTGAGGAGACTTGAAGAATTTTGAGGGATTTTTCTAGGATGTGTGGAAATTTGTAAAGTTTTTGTGGGAAGTTTCTGGAATTTGGTGGGGTTTTGAGAAGGTTTAAGGAGTTCGTTGGGACGTTCATGGAATTGTGTGGGATGTTTGTGGAATTTCGAAAGACTTTGAGGAGACATGAAGAATTTTGAGGTATTTTTCTTAGATTGTGTGGTAAAGATTTTGTGGGATATTTCTGGAATTTGGTGAGATTTTGAGGAGACTTGAAGAATATTGAGGGATTTTTCTAGGATGTGTGGAAATTTGTGGAGATTTTTGTGGGATGTTTCTGGAATTTGGTAGGGTTTTGAGAAGACTTAGGGAGTTTGTTGGGATGTTTGTGGAATTTTGTGGGATGTTTCTGGAGTTTTGAAGGACTTTGAGGAGACATGAAGAATTTTGAGGTATTTTTCTTAGATTGTGTGGTAAAGATTTTGTGGGATATTTCCGGAATTTGGTAGGGTTTTGAGAAGACTTAGGGAGTTTGTTGGGATGTTTGTGGAATTTTTTGGGATGTTTCTGGAATTTTGTGCGATTTTGACCAGACTTGAAGAATTTTGAAAGAGTTTTCTTAGATCGTGTGCAAATTTCTGGAGATTTTCTGGGATGTTTCTGGAATTTGGTAGACATTGTAGAGACATGAAGCATTTTGAGGTATTTTTCTTAGATTGTGTGGAAATTTGTGGAATGTTTCTGGAATTTGTTAGGGTTTTGAGAAGACTTAGGGTGTTTGTTGGGATGTTTGTGGAATTTTGGTGGATGTTTCTGGAATTTTGAAGGACTTTGATGAGACATGAAGAATTTTGAGGTATTTTTCTTAGATTGTGTGGAAATTTGTGGAGATTATGTGGGATGTTTCTGGAATTTGGTGGAGTTTTGCGAAAATGTAAAGAATTTTGTGGGAGGTTTCTGGAATGTTGTGTGATTTCTTTGAAATGTTGTGGAATGTTCTGGAATTTGGTAGGGCTTTGAGAAGATTTAGGGAGTTTGTTGGGATGTTTGTGGAATTTTGTGGGATTTTTCTGGAATTTGGTGGAATGTTTGTGGAATTTTGAGGAAATTGGAAAAGAGTTTGTGGGATGTTTCTGGAACTTAGAAGGAGTTTGAGAAGATTTAGGGAGTTTATTGGGATGTTTGTGGAATTTTGTGGGATGTTTCTGGAATTTGGTAGGGTTTTGAGAATATTTTTCTGGAATTTTGTGGGATGTTTGTGGAATTTTGTGGAAATTGGAAAAGTTTTTGTGGGATGATTCTGGAATTTGGTGAGATTTTGAGGAGACTTGAAGAATATCGAGGGATTTTTCTAGGATGTGTGGAAATTTGTGGAGATTTATGTGGGATGTTTCTGGAATTTGTTAGGGTTTTGAGAAGACTTAGGGAGTTTGTTGGGATGTTTGTGGAATTTTGTGGGATGTTTCTGGTATTTTGAAGGACTTTGAGGAGACATGAAGAATTTTGAGGTACTTTTCTTAGATTGTGTGGTAAAGATTTTGTGGGATATTTCTGGAATTTGGTGAGATTTTGAGGAGACTTGAAGAATTTTGAGGGATTTTTCTAGGATGTGTGGAAATTTGTGGAGATTTTTCTGGGATGTTCCTGGAATTTGGTGGGGTTTTGAGAAGGTTTAAGGAGTTCGTTGGGACGTTCATGGAATTTTGTGGGATGTTTCTGGAATTTTGAAGGACTTTGAGGAGACATGAAGGATTTTGAGGTATTTTTCTTAGATTGTGTGGTAAAGATTTTGTGGGATATTTCTGGAATTTGGTAGGGTTTTGAGAAGACTTAGGGAGTTTGTTGGGATGTTTGTGGAATTTTTTGGGATGTTTCTGGAATTTTGTGCGATTTTGACCAGACTTGAAGAATTTTGAAAGAGTTTTCTTAGATCGTGTGCAAATTTGTGGAGATTTTGTGGGATGTTTCTGGAATTTGGTAGACATTGTAGAGACATGAAGCATTTTGAGGTATTTTTCTTAGATTGTGTGGAAATTGGTGGAGATTTTTGTGGGATGTTTCTGGAATTTGTTAGGGTTTTGAGAAGACTTAGGGAGTTTGTTGGGATGTTTGTGGAATTTTGTGGGATGTTTCTGGAATTTTGAAGGAGTTTGAGGAGACATGAAGAATTTTGAGGTATTTTTCTTAGATTGTGTGGAAATTTGTGGAGATTTTGTGGGAGGTTTCTGTAATTGGGTAGGGTTTTGAGAAGGCATGAAGAATTTTGATGTATTTTTCTTAGATTGTGTGGTAATTTGTAAAGATTTTGTGGGATATTTCTGGAATTTGGTAGGGTTTTGAGAAGACTTAGGGAGTTTGTTGGGATGTTTGTGGTATTTTGTGGGATTTTTCTGGAATTTGGTGGAATGTTTCTGGAATTTTGTGGTAATTGGAAAAGTGTTTGTGGGATGTTTCTGGAATTTAGAAGGACTTTGAGAAGATTTAGGGAGTTTATTGGGATGTTTGTGGAATTTTGTGGGAAGTTTCTGGAATTTGGTAGGGTTTTGAGAATATTTTTCTGGAATTTTGTGGGATGTTTGTGGAATTTTGTGGAAATTGGAAGAGTTTTTGTGGGATGATTCTGGAATTTGGTGGAGTTTTGTGAAAATGTAAAGAATTTTGTGGGAGGTTTCTGGAATGTTGTGCGATTTCTTTGAAATGTTGTGGAATGTTCTGGAATTTGGTGAGATTTTGAGGAGACATGAAGAAATTTGAGGGATTTTTCTAGGATGTGTGGAAATTTGTAAAGTTTTTGTGGGAAGTTTCTGGAATTTGGTGGGGTTTTGAGAAGGTTTAAGTAGTTCGTTGGGACGTTCATGGAATTGTGTGGGATGTTTGTGGAATTTCGAAAGACTTTGAGGAGACATGAAGAATTTTGAGGTATTTTTCTTAGATTGTGTGGTAAAGATTTTGTGGGATATTTCTGGAATTTGCTGAGATTTTGAGGAGACTTGAAGAATATTGAGGGATTTTTCTAGGATGTGTGGAAATTTGTGGAGATTTTTGTGGGATGTTTCTGGAATTTGGTAGGGTTTTGAGAAGACTTAGGGAGTTTGTTTGGATGTTTGTGGAATTTTGTGGGATGTTTCTGGAATTTTGAAGGAGTTTGAGGAGACATGAAGAATTTTGAGGTATTTTTCTTAGATTGTGTGGTAAAGATTTTGTGGGATATTTCTGGAATTTGGTAGGGTTTTGATAAGACTTAGGGAGGTTTTTTTGGTTGTTTTTGGAATTTAGTGGGATTTTTCTGGAATTTTGTGGAATGTTTGTGGAATTTTGTGGAAATTGGAAGAGTTTTTGTGGGATGATTCTGGAATTTGGTGGAGTTTTGCGAAAATGTAAAGAATTTTGTGGGAGGTTTCTGGAATGTTGTGCGATTTCTTTGAAATGTTGTGGAATGTTCTGGAATTTGATGAGATTTTGAGGAGACTTGAAGAATTTTGAGGGATTTTTCTAGGATGTGTGGAAATTTGTAAAGTTTTTGTGGGAAGTTTCTGGAATTTGGTGGGGTTTTGAGAAGGTTTAAGGAGTTCGTTGGGACGTTCATGGAATTGTGTGGGATGTTTGTAGAATTTCGAAAGACTTTGAGGAGACATGAAGAATTTTGAGGTATTTTTCTTAGATTGTGTGGTAAAGATTTTGTGGGATATTTCTGGAATTTGGTAGGGTTTTGAGAAGACTTAGGGAGTTTGTTGGGATGTTTGTGGAATTTTTTGGGATGTTTCTGGAATTTTGTGCGATTTTGACCAGACTTGAAGAATTTTGAAAGAGTTTTCTTAGATCGTGTGCAAATTTGTGGAGATTTTGTGGGATGTTTCTGGAGTTTGGTAGACATTGTAGAGACATGAAGCATTTTGAGGTATTTTTCTTAGATTATGTGGAAATTGGTGGAGATTTTTGTGGGATGTTTCTGGAATTTGTTAGGGTTTTGAGAAGACTTAGGGAGTTTGTTGGGATGTTTGTGGAATTTTGTGGGATGTTTCTGGAATTTTGAAGGAGTTTGAGGAGACATGAAGAATTTTGAGGTATTTTTCTTAGATTGTGTGGAAATTTGTGGAGATTTTGTGGGAGGTTTCTGGAATTGGGTAGGGTTTTGAGAAGGCATGAAGAATTTTGATGTATTTTTCTTAGATTGTGTGGTAATTTGTAAAGATTTTGTGGGATATTTCTGGAATTTGGTAGGGTTTTGAGAAGACTTAGGGAGTTTGTTGGGATGTTTGTGGAATTTTGTGGGATTTTTCTGGAATTTGGTGGAATGTTTGTGGAATTTTGTGGAAATTGGAAAAGTGTTTGTGGGATGTTTCTGGAACTTAGAAGGACTTTGAGAAGATTTAGGGAGTTTATTGGGATGTTTGTTGAATTTTGTGGGATGTTTCTGGAATTTGGTAGGGTTTTGAGAATATTTTTCTGGAATTTTGTGGGATGTTTGTGGAATTTTGTGGAAATTGGAAGAGTTTTTGTGGGATGATTCTGGAATTTGGTGGAGTTTTGTGAAAATGTAAAGAATTTTGTGGGAGGTTTCTGGAATGTTGTGCGATATCTTTGAAATGTTGTGGAATGTTCTGGAATTTGGTGAGATTTTGAGGAGACTTGAAGAATTTTGAGGGATTTTTCTAGGATGTGTGGAAATTTGTAAAGTTTTTGTGGGAAGTTTCTGGAATTTGGTGGGGTTTTGAGAAGGTTTAAGTAGTTCGTTGGGACGTTCATGGAATTGTGTGGGATGTTTGTGGAATTTCGAAAGACTTTGAGGAGACATGAAGAATTTTGAGGTATTTTTCTTAGATTGTGTGGTAAAGATTTTGTGGGATATTTCTGGAATTTGCTGAGATTTTGAGGAGACTTGAAGAATATTGAAGGATTTTTCTAGGATGTGTGGAAATTTGTGGAGATTTTTGTGGGATGTTTCTGGAATTTGGTGGGGTTTTGAGAAGACTTAGGGAGTTTGTTGGGATGTTTGTGGAATTTTGTGGGATGTTTCTGGAATTTTGAAGGACTTTGAGGAGACATGAAGAATTTTGAGTATTTTTCTTAGATTGTGTGGTAAAGATTTTGTGGGATATTTCCGGAATTTGGTAGGGTTTTGAGAAGACTTAGGGAGTTTGTTGGGATGTTTGTGGAATTTTTTGGGATGTTTCTGGAATTTTGTGCGATTTTGACCAGACTTGAAGAATTTTGAAAGAGTTTTCTTAGATCGTGTGCAAATTTCTGGAGATTTTGTGGGATGTTTCTGGAATTTGGTAGACATTGTAGAGACATGAAGCATTTTGAGGTATTTTTCTTAGATTGTGTGGAAATTTGTGGAGATTATGTGGGATGTTTCTGGAATTTGTTGGACATTGTAGAGACATGAAGCATTTTGAGGTATTTTTCTTAGATTGTGTGGTAATTTGTAAAGATTTTGTGGGATGTTTCTGGAATTTGGTGGAGTTTTGCGAAAATGTAAAGAATTTTGTGGGAGGTTTCTGGAATGTTGTGTGATTTCTTTGAAATGTTGTGGAATGCTCTGGAATTTGGTAGGGCTTTGAGAAGACTTAGGGAGTTTGTTGGGATGTTTGTGGAATTTTGTGGGATTTTTCTGGAATTTTGAAGGACTTTGAGGAGACATGAAGAATTTTGAGGTATTTTTCTTAGATTGTGTGGTAAAGATTTTGTGGGATATTTCTGGAATTTGGTAGGGTTTTGATAAGACTTAGGGAGGTTTTTTTGGCTGTTTTTGGAATTTAGTGGGATTTTTCTGGAATTTTGTGGAATGTTTGTGGAATTTTGTGGAAATTGGAAGAGTTTTTGTGGGATGATTCTGGAATTTGGTGGAGTTTTGCGAAAATGTAAAGAATTTTGTGGGAGGTTTCTGGAATGTTGTGCGATTTCTTTGAAATGTTGTGGAATGTTCTGGAATTTGATGAGATTTTGAGGAGACTTGAAGAATTTTGAGGGATTTTTCTAGGATGTGTGGAAATTTGTAAAGTTTTTGTGGGAAGTTTCTGGAATTTGGTGGGGTTTTGAGAAGGTTTAAGGAGTTCGTTGGGACGTTCATGGAATTGTGTGGGATGTTTGTAGAATTTCGAAAGACTTTGAGGAGACATGAAGAATTTTGAGGTATTTTTCTTAGATTGTGTGGTAAAGATTTTGTGGGATATTTCTGGAATTTGGTAGGGTTTTGAGAAGACTTAGGGAGTTTGTTGGGATGTTTGTGGAATTTTTTGGGATGTTTCTGGAATTTTGTGCGATTTTGACCAGACTTGAAGAATTTTGAAAGAGTTTTCTTAGATCGTGTGCAAATTTGTGGAGATTTTGTGGGATGTTTCTGGAGTTTGGTAGACATTGTAGAGACATGAAGCATTTTGAGGTATTTTTCTTAGATTATGTGGAAATTGGTGGAGATTTTTGTGGGATGTTTCTGGAATTTGTTAGGGTTTTGAGAAGACTTAGGGAGTTTGTTGGGATGTTTGTGGAATTTTGTGGGATGTTTCTGGAATTTTGAAGGAGTTTGAGGAGACATGAAGAATTTTGAGGTATTTTTCTTAGATTGTGTGGAAATTTGTGGAGATTTTGTGGGAGGTTTCTGGAATTGGGTAGGGTTTTGAGAAGGCATGAAGAATTTTGATGTATTTTTCTTAGATTGTGTGGTAATTTGTAAAGATTTTGTGGGATATTTCTGGAATTTGGTAGGGTTTTGAGAAGACTTAGGGAGTTTGTTGGGATGTTTGTGGAATTTTGTGGGATTTTTCTGGAATTTGGTGGAATGTTTGTGGAATTTTGTGGAAATTGGAAAAGTGTTTGTGGGATGTTTCTGGAACTTAGAAGGACTTTGAGAAGATTTAGGGAGTTTATTGGGATGTTTGTGGAATTTTGTGGGATGTTTCTGGAATTTGGTAGGGTTTTGAGAATATTTTTCTGGAATTTTGTGGGATGTTTGTGGAATTTTGTGGAAATTGGAAGAGTTTTTGTGGGATGATTCTGGAATTTGGTGGAGTTTTGTGAAAATGTAAAGAATTTTGTGGGAGGTTTCTGGAATGTTGTGCGATATCTTTGAAATGTTGTGGAATGTTCTGGAATTTGGTGAGATTTTGAGGAGACTTGAAGAATTTTGAGGGATTTTTCTAGGATGTGTGGAAATTTGTAAAGTTTTTGTGGGAAGTTTCTGGAATTTGGTGGGGTTTTGAGAAGGTTTAAGTAGTTCGTTGGGACGTTCATGGAATTGTGTGGGATGTTTGTGGAATTTCGAAAGACTTTGAGGAGACATGAAGAATTTTGAGGTATTTTTCTTAGATTGTGTGGTAAAGATTTTGTGGGATATTTCTGGAATTTGCTGAGATTTTGAGGAGACTTGAAGAATATTGAGGGATTTTTCTAGGATGTGTGGAAATTTGTGGAGATTTTTGTGGGATGTTTCTGGAATTTGGTGGGGTTTTGAGAAGACTTAGGGAGTTTGTTGGGATGTTTGTGGAATTTTGTGGGATGTTTCTGGAATTTTGAAGGACTTTGAGGAGACATGAAGAATTTTGAGTATTTTTCTTAGATTGTGTGGTAAAGATTTTGTGGGATATTTCCGGAATTTGGTAGGGTTTTGAGAAGACTTAGGGAGTTTGTTGGGATGTTTGTGGAATTTTTTGGGATGTTTCTGGAATTTTGTGCGATTTTGACCAGACTTGAAGAATTTTGAAAGAGTTTTCTTAGATCGTGTGCAAATTTCTGGAGATTTTGTGGGATGTTTCTGGAATTTGGTAGACATTGTAGAGACATGAAGCATTTTGAGGTATTTTTCTTAGATTGTGTGGAAATTTGTGGAGATTATGTGGGATGTTTCTGGAATTTGTTGGACATTGTAGAGACATGAAGCATTTTGAGGTATTTTTCTTAGATTGTGTGGTAATTTGTAAAGATTTTGTGGGATGTTTCTGGAATTTGGTGGAGTTTTGCGAAAATGTAAAGAATTTTGTGGGAGGTTTCTGGAATGTTGTGTGATTTCTTTGAAATGTTGTGGAATGCTCTGGAATTTGGTAGGGCTTTGAGAAGACTTAGGGAGTTTGTTGGGATGTTTGTGGAATTTTGTGGGATTTTTCTGGAATTTTGAAGGACTTTGAGGAGACATGAAGAATTTTGAGGTATTTTTCTTAGATTGTGTGGTAAAGATTTTGTGGGATATTTCTGGAATTTGGTAGGGTTTTGATAAGACTTAGGGAGGTTTTTTTGGTTGTTTTTGGAATTTAGTGGGATTTTTCTGGAATTTTGTGGAATGTTTGTGGAATTTTGTGGAAATTGGAAGAGTTTTTGTGGGATGATTCTGGAATTTGGTGGAGTTTTGCGAAAATGTAAAGAATTTTGTGGGAGGTTTCTGGAATGTTGTGCGATTTCTTTGAAATGTTGTGGAATGTTCTGGAATTTGATGAGATTTTGAGGAGACTTGAAGAATTTTGAGGGATTTTTCTAGGATGTGTGGAAATTTGTAAAGTTTTTGTGGGAAGTTTCTGGAATTTGGTGGGGGTTTGAGAAGGTTTAAGGAGTTCGTTGGGACGTTCATGGAATTGTGTGGGATGTTTGTAGAATTTCGAAAGACTTTGAGGAGACATGAAGAATTTTGAGGTATTTTTCTTAGATTGTGTGGTAAAGATTTTGTGGGATATTTCTGGAATTTGGTAGGGTTTTGAGAAGACTTAGGGAGTTTGTTGGGATGTTTGTGGAATTTTTTGGGATGTTTCTGGAATTTTGTGCGATTTTGACCAGACTTGAAGAATTTTGAAAGAGTTTTCTTAGATCGTGTGCAAATTTGTGGAGATTTTGTGGGATGTTTCTGGAATTTGGTAGACATTGTAGAGACATGAAGCATTTTGAGGTATTTTTCTTAGATTGTGTGGAAATTGGTGGAGATTTTTGTGGGATGTTTCTGGAATTTGTTAGGGTTTTGAGAAGACTTAGGGAGTTTGTTGGGATGTTTGTGGAATTTTGGTGGATGTTTCTGGAATTTTGAAGGAGTTTGAGGAGACATGAAGAATTTTGAGGTATTTTTCTTAGATTGTGTGGAAATTTGTGGAGATTTTGTGGGAGGTTTCTGGAATTGGGTAGGGTTTTGAGAAGGCATGAAGAATTTTGATGTATTTTTCTTAGATTGTGTGGTAATTTGTAAAGATTTTGTGGGATATTTCTGGAATTTGGTAGGGTTTTGAGAAGACTTAGGGAGTTTGTTGGGATGTTTGTGGAATTTTGTGGGATTGTTCTGGAATTTGGTGGAATGTTTGTCGAATTTTGTGGAAATTGGAAAAGTGTTTGTGGGATGTTTCTGGAATTTAGAAGGACTTTGAGAAGATTTAGGGAGTTTATTGGGATGTTTGTGGAATTTTGTGGGATGTTTCTGGAATTTGGTAGGGTTTTGAGAATATTTTTCTGAAATTTTGTGGGATGTTTGTGGAATTTTGTGGAAATTGGAAGAGTTTTTGTGGGATGATTCTGGAATTTGGTGAGATTTTGAGGAGACTTGAAGAATATTGAGGTATTTTTCTAGGATGTGTGGAAATTTGTGGAGATTTATGTGGGATGTTTCTGGAATTTGTTAGGGTTTTGAGAAGACTTAGGGAGTTTGTTGGGATGTTTCTGGAATTTTGTGGGATGTTTCTGGAATTTTGAAGGACTGAGGAGACATGAAGAATTTTGAGGTACTTTTCTTAGATTGTGTGGTAAAGATTTTGTGGGATATTTCTGGAATTTGGTGAGATTTTGAGGAGACTTGAAGAATTTTGAGGGATTTTTCTAGGATGTGTGGAAATTTGTGGAGATTTTTCTGGGATGTTTCTGGAATTTGGTGGGGTTTTTAGAAGGTTTAAGGAGTTCGTTGGGACGTTCATGGAATTTTGTGGGATGTTTCTGGAATTTTGAAGGACTTTGAGGAGACATGAAGGATTTTGAGGTATTTTTCTTAGATTGTGTGGTAAAGATTTTGTGGGATATTTCTGGAATTTGGTAGGGTTTTGAGAAGACTTAGGGAGTTTGTTGGGATGTTTGTGGAATTTTTTGGGATGTTTCTGGAATTTTGTGCGATTTTGACCAGACTTGAAGAATTTTGAAAGAGTTTTCTTAGATCGTGTGCAAATTTGTGGAGATTTTGTGGGATGTTTCTGGAGTTTGGTAGACATTGTAGAGACATGAAGCATTTTGAGGTATTTTTCTTAGATTGTGTGGAAATTGGTGGAGATTTTTGTGGGATGTTTCTGGAATTTGTTAGGGTTTTGAGAAGACTTAGGGAGTTTGTTGGGATGTTTGTGGAATTTTGTGGGATGTTTCTGGAATTTTGAAGGAGTTTGAGGAGACATGAAGAATTTTGAGGTATTTTTCTTAGATTGTGTGGAAATTTGTGGAGATTTTGTGGGAGGTTTCTGGAATTGGGTAGGGTTTTGAGAAGGCATGAAGAATTTTGATGTATTTTTCTTAGATTGTGTGGTAATTTGTAAAGATTTTGTGGGATATTTCTGGAATTTGGTAGGGTTTTGAGAAGACTTAGGGAGTTTGTTGGGATGTTTGTGGAATTTTGTGGGATTTTTCTGGAATTTGGTGGAATGTTTGTGGAATTTTGTGGAAATTGGAAAAGTGCTTGTGGGATGTTTCTGGAACTTAGAAGGACTTTGAGAAGATTTAGGGAGTTTATTGGGATGTTTGTGGAATTTTGTGGGATGTTTCTGGAATTTGGTAGGGTTTTGAGAATATTTTTCTGGAATTTTGTGGGATGTTTGTGGAATTTTGTGGAAATTGGAAGAGTTTTTGTGGGATGATTCTGGAATTTGGTGGAGTTTTGTGAAAATGTAAAGAATTTTGTGGGAGGTTTCTGGAATGTTGTGCGATATCTTTGAAATGTTGTGGAATGTTCTGGAATTTGGTGAGATTTTGAGGAGACTTGAAGAATTTTGAGGGATTTTTCTAGGATGTGTGGAAATTTGTAAAGTTTTTGTGGGAAGTTTCTGGAATTTGGTGGGGTTTTGAGAAGGTTTAAGGAGTTCGTTGGGACGTTCATGGAATTGTGTGGGATGTTTGTGGAATTTCGAAAGACTTTGAGGAGACATGAAGAATTTTGAGGTATTTTTCTTAGATTGTGTGGTAAAGATTTTGTGGGATATTTCTGGAATTTGGTGAGATTTTGAGGAGACTTGAAGAATATTGAGGGATTTTTCTAGGATGTGTGGAAATTTGTGGAGATTTTTGTGGGATGTTTCTGGAATTTGGTGGGGTTTTGAGAAGACTTAGGGAGTTTGTTGGGATGTTTGTGGAATTTTGTGGGATGTTTCTGGAATTTTGAAGGACTTTGAGGAGACATGAAGAATTTTGAGTATTTTTCTTAGATTGTGTGGTAAAGATTTTGTGGGATATTTCCGGAATTTGGTAGGGTTTTGAGAAGACTTAGGGAGTTTGTTGGGATGTTTGTGGAATTTTTTGGGATGTTTCTGGAATTTTGTGCGATTTTGACCAGACTTGAAGAATTTTGAAAGAGTTTTCTTAGATCATGTGCAAATTTCTGGAGATTTTGTGGGATGTTTCTGGAATTTGGTAGACATTGTAGAGACATGAAGCATTTTGAGGTATTTTTCTTAGATTGTGTGGTAATTTGTAAAGATTTTGTGGGATGTTTCTGGAATTTGGTGGAGTTTTGCGAAAATGTAAAGAATTTTGTGGGAGGTTTCTGGAATGTTGTGTGATTTCTTTGAAATGTTGTGGAATGCTGTGGAATTTGGTAGGGCTTTGAGAAGACTTAGGGAGTTTGTTGGGATGTTTGTGGAATTTTGTGGGATTTTTCTGGAATTTGGTGGAATGTTTGTGGAATTTTGTGGAAATTGGAAAAGTGTTTGTGGGATGTTTCTGGAATTTGGTAGGGTTTTGAGATGATGTAGGGAGTTTGTTGGGATGTTTGTGGAATTTTGTGGGATGTTTCTGGAATTTTGAAGGACTTTGAGGAGACATGAAGAATTTTGAGGTATTTTTCTTAGATTGTGTGGTAAAGATTTTGTGGGATATTTCTGGAATTTGGTAGGGTTTTGATAAGACTTAGGGAGTTTTTTTTGGTTGTTTGTGGAATTTAGTGGGATGTTTCTGGAATTTTGTGGAATGTTTGTGGAATTTTGTGGAAATTGGAAGAGTTTTTGTGGGATGATTCTGGAATTTGGTGGAGTTTTGCGAAAATGTAAAGAATTTTGTGGGAGGTTTCTGGAATGTTGTGCGATTTCTTTGAAATGTTGTGGAATGTTCTGGAATTTGGTGAGATTTTGAGGAGACTTGAAGAATTTTGAGGGATTTTTCTAGGATGTGTGGAAATTTGTAAAGTTTTTGTGGGAAGTTTCTGCAATTTGGTGGTGTTTTGAGAAGGTTTAAGGAGTTCGTTGGGACGTTCATGGAATTGTGTGGGATGTTTCTGGAATTTTGAAGGACTTTGATGAGACATGAAGAATTTTGAGGTATTTTTCTTAGATTGTGTGGAAATTTGTGGAGATTATGTGGGATGTTTCTGGAATTTGTTGGACATTGTAGAGACATGAAGCATTTTGAGGTATTTTTCTTAGATTGTGTGGTAATTTGTAAAGATTTTGTGGGAGGTTTCTGGAATGTTGTGTGATTTCTTTGAAATGTTGTGGAATGCTCTGGAATTTGGTAGGGCTTTGAGAAGACTTAGGGAGTTTGTTGGGATGTTTGTGGAATTTTGTGGGATGTTTCTGGAATTTTGAAGGACTTTGAGGAGACATGAAGAATTTTGAGGTATTTTTCTTAGACTGTGTGGTAAAGATTTTGTGGGATATTTCTGGAATTTGGTAGGGTTTTGATAAGACTTAGGGAGTTTGTTGGGATGTTTGTGGAATTTTGTGGGATGTTTCTGGAATTTGGTAGGGTTTTGAGAATATTTTTCTGGAATTTTGTGGGATGTTTGTGGAATTTTGTGGAAATTGGAAGAGTTTTTGTGGGATGATTCTGGAATTTGGTGAGATTTTGAGGAGACTTGAAGAATATTGAGGGATTTTTCTAGGATGTGTGGAAATTGGTGGAGATTTATGTGGGATGTTTCTGGAATTTGTTAGGGTTTTGAGAAGACTTAGGGAGTTTGTTGGGATGTTTGTGGAATTTTGTGGGATGTTTCTGGAATTTTGAAGGACTTTGAGGAGACATGAAGAATTTTGAGGTACTTTTCTTAGATTGTGTGTTAAAGATTTTGTGGGATATTTCTGGAATTTGGTGAGATTTTGAGGAGACTTGAAGAATTTTGAGGGATTTTTCTAGGATGTGTGGAAATTTGTGGAGATTTTTCTGGGATGTTTCTGGAATTTGGTGGGGTTTTGAGAAGGTTTAAGGAGTTCGTTGGGACGTTCATGGAATTGTGTGGGATGTTTCTGGAATTTTGAAGGACTTTGAGGAGACATGAAGGATTTTGAGGTATTTTTCTTAGATTGTGTGGTAAAGATTTTGTGGGATATTTCTGGAATTTGGTAGGGTTTTGATAAGACTTAGGGAGTTTTTTTTGGTTGTTTGTGGAATTTAGTGGGATTTTTCTGGAATTTTGTGGGATGTTTGTGGAATTTTGTGGAAATTGGAAGAGTTTTTGTGGGATGATTCTGGAATTTGGTGGAGTTTTGTGAAAATGTAAAGAATTTTGTGGGAGGTTTCTGGAATGTTGTGCGATTTCTTTGAAATGTTGTGGAATGTTCTGGAATTTGGTGAGATTTTGAGGAGACTTGAAGAATTTTGAGGGATTTTTCTAGGATGTGTGGAAATTTGTAAAGTTTTTGTGGGAAGTTTCTGAAATTTGGTGGGGTTTTGAGAAGGTTTAAGGAGTTCATTGGGACGTTCATGGAATTGTGTGGGATGTTTGTGGAATTTCGAAAGACTTTGAGGAGACATGAAGAATTTTGAGGTATTTTTCTTAGATTGTGTGGTAAAGATTTTGTGGGATATTTCTGGAATTTGGTAGGGTTTTGAGAAGACTTAGGGAGTTTGTTGGGATGTTTGTGGAATTTTTTGGGATGTTTCTGGAATTTTGTGCGATTTTGACCAGACTTGAAGAATTTTGAAAGCGTTTTCTTAGATCGTGTGCAAATTTGTGGAGATTTTGTGGGATGTTTCTGGAATTTGGTAGACATTGTAGAGACATGAAGCATTTTGAGGTATTTTTCTTAGATTGTGTGGAAATTGGTGGAGATTTTTGTGGGATGTTTCTGGAATTTGTTAGGGTTTTGAGAAGACTTAGGGAGTTTGTTGGGATGTTTGTGGAATTTTGTGGGATGTTTCTGGAATTTTGAAGGACTTTGAGGAGACATGAAGAATTTTGAGGTATTTTTCTTAGATTGTGTGGAAATTTCTGGAGATTTTGTAGGAGGTTTCTGGAATTGGGTAGGGTTTTGAGAAGGCATGAAGAATTTTGATGTATTTTTCTTAGATTGTGTGGTAATTTGTAAAGATTTTGTGGGATATTTCTGGAATTTGGTAGGGTTTTGAGAAGACTTAGGGAGTTTGTTGAATTTTGTGGGATTTTTCTGGAATTTGGTGGAATGTTTCTGGAATTTTGTGGTAATTGGAAAAGTGTTTGTGGGATGTTTCTGGAATTTAGAAGGACTTTGAGAAGATTTAGGGAGTTTATTGGGATGTTTGTGGAATTTTGTGGGATGTTTCTGGAATTTGGTAGAGTTTTGAGAATATTTTTCTGGAATTTTGTGGGATGTTTGTGGAATTTTGTGGAAATTGGAAGAGTTTTTGTGGGATGATTCTGGAACTTGGTGGAGTTTTGTGAAAATGTAAAGAATTTTGTGGGAGGTTTCTGGAATGTTGTGCGATATCTTTGAAATGTTATGGAATGTTCTGGAATTTGGTGAGATTTTGAGGAGACTTGAAGAATTTTGAGGGATTTTTCTAGGATGTGTGGAAATTTGTAAAGTTTTTGTGGGAAGTTTCTGGAATTTGGTGGGGTTTTGAGAAGGTTTAAGGAGTTCGTTGGGACGTTCATGGAATTTTGTGGGATGTTTCTGGAATTTTGAAGGACTTTGAGGAGACATGAAGGATTTTGAGGTATTTTTCTTAGATTGTGTGGTAAAGATTTTGTGGGATATTTCTGGAATTTGGTAGGGTTTTGACAAGACTTAGGGAGTTTTTTTTGGTTGTTTGTGGAATTTAGTGGGATTTTTCTGGAATTTGTTGGAATGTTTGTGGAATTTTGTGGAAATTGGAAGAGTTTTTGTGGGATGATTCTGGAATTTGTTGGAGTTTTGCGAAAATGTAAAGAATTTTGTGGGAGGTTTCTGGAATGTTGTGCGATTTCTTTGAAATGTTGTGAAATGTTCTGGAATTTGGTGAGATTTTGAGGAGACTTGAAGAATTTTGAGGGATTTTTCTAGGATGTGTGGAAATTTGTAAAGTTTTTGTGGGAAGTTTCTGGAATTTGGTGGGGTTTTGAGAAGGTTTAAGGAGTTCGTTGGGACGTTCATGGGATTGTGTGGGATGTTTGTGGAATTTCGAAAGACTTTGAGGAGACATGAAGAATTTTGAGGTATTTTTATTAGATTGTGTGGTAAAGATTTTGTGGGATATTTCTGGAATTTGGTAGGGTTTTGAGAAGACTTAGGGAGTTTGTTGGGATGTTTGTGGAATTTTTTGGGATGTTTCTGGAATTTTGTGGAATGTTTGTGGAATTTTGTGGAAATTGGAAGAGTTTTTGTGGGATGATTCTGGAATTTGGTAGACATTGTAGAGACATGAAGCATTTTGAGGTATTTTTCTTAGATTGTGTGGAAATTTGTGGAATGTTTCTGGAATTTGTTAGGGTTTTGAGAAGACTTAGGGAGTTTGTTGGGATGTTTGTGGAATTTTGGTGGATGTTTCTGGAATTTTGAAGGACTTTGATGAGACATGAAGAATTTTGAGGTATTTTTCTTAGATTGTGTGGAAATTTGTGGAGATTATGTGGGATGTTTCTGGAATTTGTTGGACATTGTAGAGACATGAAGAATTTTGAGGTATTTTTCTTAGATTGTGTGGTAATTTGTAAAGATTTTGTGGGATGTTTCTGGAATTTGGTGGAGTTTTGCGAAAATGTAAAGAATTTTGTGGGAGGTTTCTGGAATGTTGTGTGATTTCTTTGAAATGTTGTGGAATGTTCTGGAATTTGGTAGGGCTTTGAGAAGATTTAGGGAGTTTGTTGGGATGTTTGTGGAATTTTGTGGGATTTTTCTGGAATTTGGTGGAATGTTTGTGGAATTTTGTGGAAATTGGAAAAGTGTTTGTGGGATGTTTCTGGAATTTGGTAGGGTTTTGAGAATATTTTTCTGGAATTTTGTGGGATGTTTGTGGAATTTTGTGGAAATTGGAAGAGTTTTTGTGGGATGATTCTGGAATTTGGTGGAGTTTTGCGAAAATGTAAAGAATTTTGTGGGAGGTTTCTGGAATGTTGTGCGATTTCTTTGAAATGTTGTGGAATGTTCTGGAATTTGGTGAGATTTTGAGGAGACTTGAAGAATTTTGAGGGATTTTTCTAGGATGTGTGGAAATTTGTAAAGTTTTTGTGGGAAGTTTCTGGAATTTGGTGGGGTTTTTAGAAGGTTTAAGGAGTTCGTTGGGACGTTCATGGAAGTGTGTGGGATGTTTGTGGAATTTCGAAAGACTTTGATGAGACATGAAGAATTTTGAGGTATTTTTCTTAGATTGTGTGGTAAAGATTTTGTGGGATATTTCTGGAATTTGGTAGGGTTTTGAGAAGACTTAGGGAGTTTGTTGGGATGTTTGTGGAATTTTTTGGGATGTTTCTGGAATTTTGTGCGATTTTGACCAGACTTGAAGAATTTTGAAAGAGTTTTCTTAGATCGTGTGCAAATTTCTGGAGATTTTGTGGGATGTTTCTGGAATTTGGTAGACATTGTAGAGACATGAAGCATTTTGAGGTATTTTTCTTAGATTTTGTGGAAATTTGTGGAGATTTTGTGGGATATTTCTGGAATTTGGTAGGGTTTTGAGAAGACTTAGGGAGTTTGTTGGGATGTTTGTGGAATTTTGTGGGATTTTTCTGGAATTTGGTGGAATGTTTCTGGAATTTTGTGGTAATTGGAAAAGTGTTTGTGGGATGTTTCTGGAATTTAGAAGGACTTTGAGAAGATTTAGGGAGTTTATTGGGATGTTTGTGGAATTTTGTGGGATGTTTCTGGAATTGGGTAGGGTTTTGAGAAGGCATGAAGAATTTTGATGTATTTTTCTTAGATTGTGTGGTAATTTGTAAAGATTTTGTGGGATATTTCTGGAATTTGGTAGGGTTTTGAGAAGACTTAGGGAGTTTGTTGGGATGTTTGTGGAATTTTGTGGGATTTTTCTGGAATTTGGTGGAATGTTTGTGGAATTTTGTGGAAATTGGAAAAGTGTTTGTGGGATGTTTCTGGAATTTAGAAGGACTTTGAGAAGATTTAGGGAGTTTATTGGGATGTTTGTGGAATTTTGTGGGATGTTTCTGGAATTTGGTAGGGTTTTGAGAATATTTTTCTGGAATTTTGTGGGATATTTGTGGAATTTTGTGGAAATTGGAAGAGTTTTTGTGGGATGATTCTGGAATTTGGTGGAGTTTTGTGAAAATGTAAAGAATTTTGTGGGAGGTTTCTGGAATGTTGTGCGATTTCTTTGAAATGTTGTGAAATGTTCTGGAATTTGGTGAGATTTTGAGGATACTTGAAGAATTTTGAGGGATTTTTCTAGGATGTGTGGAAATTTGTAAAGTTTTTGTGGGAAGTTTCTGGAATTTGGTGGGGTTTTGAGAAGGTTTAAGGAGTTCGTTGGGACGTTCATGGAATTGTGTGGGATGTTTGTGGAATTTCGAAAGACTTTGAGGAGACATGAAGAATTTTGAGGTATTTTTCTTAGATTGTGTGGTAAAGATTTTGTGGGATATTTCTGGAATTTGGTGAGATTTTGAGGAGACTTGAAGAATTTTGAGGGATTTTTCTAGGATGTGTGGAAATTTGTGGAGATTTTTGTGGGATGTTTCTGGAATTTGGTGGGGTTTTGAGAAGGTTTAGAGAGTTTGTTGGGATGTTTGTGGAATTTTGTGGGATATTTCTGGAATTTTGAAGGACTTTGAGGAGACATGAAGAATTTTGAGGTATTTTTCTTAGATTGTGTGGTAAAGATTTTGTGGGATATTTCCGGAATTTGGTAGGGTTTTGAGAAGACTTAGGGAGTTTGTTGGGATGTTTGTGGAATTTTTTGGGATGTGTCTGGAATTTTGTGCGATTTTGACCAGACTTGAAGAATTTTGAAAGAGTTTTCTTAAATCATGTGCAAATTTCTGGAGATTTTGTGGGATGTTTCTGGAATTTGGTAGACATTGTAGAGACATGAAGCATTTTGAGGTATTTTTCTTAGATTGTGTGGAAATTTGTGGAATGTTTCTGGAATTTGTTAGGGTTTTGAGAAGACTTAGGGAGTTTGTTGGGATGTTTGTGGAATTTTGGTGGATGTTTCTGGAATTTTGAAGGACTTTGAGAAGATTTAGGGAGTTTATTGGGATGTTTGTGGAATTTTGTGGGATGTTTCTGGAATTTGGTAGGGTTTTGAGAATATTTTTCTGGAATTTTGTGGGATATTTGTGGAATTTTGTGGAAATTGGAAGAGTTTTTGTGGGATGATTCTGGAATTTGGTGGAGTTTTGTGAAAATGTAAAGAATTTTGTGGGAGGTTTCTGGAATGTTGTGCGATTTCTTTGAAATGTTGTGAAATGTTCTGGAATTTGGTGAGATTTTGAGGATACTTGAAGAATTTTGAGGGATTTTTCTAGGATGTGTGGAAATTTGTAAAGTTTTTGTGGGAAGTTTCTGGAATTTGGTGGGGTTTTGAGAAGGTTTAAGGAGTTCGTTGGGACGTTCATGGAATTGTGTGGGATGTTTGTGGAATTTCGAAAGACTTTGAGGAGACATGAAGAATTTTGAGGTATTTTTCTTAGATTGTGTGGTAAAGATTTTGTGGGATATTTCTGGAATTTGGTGAGATTTTGAGGAGACTTGAAGAATATTGAGGGATTTTTCTAGGATGTGTGGAAATTTGTGGAGATTTTTGTGGGATGTTTCTGGAATTTGGTGGGGTTTTGAGAAGACTTAGGGAGTTTGTTGGGATGTTTGTGGAATTTTGTGGGATGTTTCTGGAATTTTGAAGGACTTTGAGGAGACATGAAGAATTTTGAGTATTTTTCTTAGATTGTGTGGTAAAGATTTTGTGGGATATTTCCAGAATTTGGTAGGGTTTTGAGAAGACTTTGGGAGTTTGTTGGGATGTTTGTGGAAATTTTTGGGATGTTTCTGGAATTTTGTCCGATTTTGACCAGAGTTGAAGAATTTTGAAAGAGTTTTCTTAGATCGTGTGCAAATTGGAGGAGATTTTCTGGGATGTTTCTGGAATTTGGTAGACATTGTAGAGACATGAAGCATTTTGAGGTATTTTTCTTAGATTGTGTGGAAATTTGTGGAATGTTTCTGGAATTTGTTAGGGTTTTGAGAAGACTTAGGGAGTTTGTTGGGATGTTTGTGGAATTTTGGTGGATGTTTCTGGAATTTTGAAGGAGTTTGAGGAGACATGAAGAATTTTGAGGTATTTTTCTTAGATTGTGTGGAAATTTGTGGAGATTTTGTGGGAGGTTTCTGGAATTGGGTAGGGTTTTGAGAAGGCATGAAGAATTTTGATGTATTTTTCTTAGATTGTGTGGTAATTTGTAAAGATTTTGTGGGATATTTCTGGAATTTGGTAGGGTTTTGAGAAGACTTAGGGAGTTTGTTGGGATGTTTGTGGAATTTTGTGGGATTTTTCTGGAATTTGGTGGAATGTTTGTGGAATTTTGTGGAAATTGGAAAAGTGTTTGTGGGATGTTTCTGGAACGTAGAAGGACTTTGAGAAGATTTAGGGAGTTTATTGGGATGTTTGTGGAATTTTGTGGGATGTTTCTGGAATTTGGTAGGGTTTTGAGAGTATTTTTCTGGAATTTTGTGGGATGTTTGTGGAATTTTGTGGAAATTGGAAGAGTTTTTGTGGGATGATTCTGGAATTTGGTGGAGTTTTGCGAAAATGTAAAGAATTTTGTGGGAGGTTTCTGGAATGTTGTGCGATTTCTTTGAAATGTTGTGGAATGTTCTGGAATTTGATGAGATTTTGAGGAGACTTGAAGAATTTTGAGGGATTTTTCTAGGATGTGTGGAAATTTGTAAAGTTTTTGTGGGAAGTTTCTGGAATTTGGTGGGGTTTTGAGAAGGTTTAAGGAGTTCGTTGGGACGTTCATGGAAGTGTGTGGGATGTTTGTGGAATTTCGAAAGACTTTGATGAGACATGAAGAATTTTGAGGTATTTTTCTTAGATTGTGTGGTAAAGATTTTGTGGGATATTTCTGGAATTTGGTGAGATTTTGAGGAGACTTGAAGAATATTGAGGGATTTTTCTAGGATGTGTGGAAATTTGTGGAGATTTTTGTGGGATGTTTCTGGAATTTGGTGGGGTTTTGAGAAGACTTAGGGAGTTTGTTGGGATGTTTGTGGAATTTTGTGGGATGTTTCTGGAATTTTGAAGGACTTTGAGGAGACATGAAGAATTTTGAGTATTTTTCTTAGATTGTGTGGTAAAGATTTTGTGGGATATTTCTAGAATTTGGTAGGGTTTTGAGAAGACTTAGGGAGTTTGTTGGGATGTTTGTGGAATTTTTTGGGATGTGTCTGTAATTTTGTGCGATTTTGACCAGACTTGAAGAATTTTGAAAGAGTTTTCTTAAATCATGTGCAAATTTCTGGAGATTTTGTGGGATGTTTCTGGAATTTGGTAGACATTGTAGAGACATGAAGCATTTTGAGGTATTTTTCTTAGATTGTGTGGAAATTTGTGGAATGTTTCTGGAATTTGTTAGGGTTTTGAGAAGACTTAGGGAGTTTGTTGGGATGTTTGTGGAATTTTGGTGGATGTTTCTGGAATTTTGAAGGACTTTGAGAAGATTTAGGGAGTTTATTGGGATGTTTGTGGAATTTTGTGGGATGTTTCTGGAATTTGGTAGGGTTTTGAGAATATTTTTCTGGAATTTTGTGGGATATTTGTGGAATTTTGTGGAAATTGGAAGAGTTTTTGTGGGATGATTCTGGAATTTGGTGGAGTTTTGTGAAAATGTAAAGAATTTTGTGGGAGGTTTCTGGAATGTTGTGCGATTTCTTTGAAATGTTGTGGAATGTTCTGGAATTTGGTGAGATTTTGAGGATACTTGAAGAATTTTGAGGGATTTTTCTAGGATGTGTGGAAATTTGTAAAGTTTTTGTGGGAAGTTTCTGGAATTTGGTGGGGTTTTGAGAAGGTTTAAGGAGTTCGTTGGGACGTTCATGGAATTGTGTGGGATGTTTGTGGAATTTCGAAAGACTTTGAGGAGACATGAAGAATTTTGAGGTATTTTTCTTAGATTGTGTGGTAAAGATTTTGTGGGATATTTCTGGAATTTGGTGAGATTTTGAGGAGACTTGAAGAATTTTGAGGGATTTTTCTAGGATGTGTGGAAATTTGTGGAGATTTTTGTGGGATGTTTCTGGAATTTGGTGGGGTTTTGAGAAGGTTTAGAGAGTTTGTTGGGATGTTTGTGGAATTTTGTGGGATGTTTCTGGAATTTTGAAGGACTTTGAGGAGACATGAAGAATTTTGAGGTATTTTTCTTAGATTGTGTGGTAAAGATTTTGTGGGATATTTCCGGAATTTGGTAGGGTTTTGAGAAGACTTAGGGAGTTTGTTGGGATGTTTGTGGAATTTTTTGGGATGTGTCTGGAATTTTGTGCGATTTTGACCAGACTTGAAGAATTTTGAAAGAGTTTTCTTAAATCATGTGCAAATTTCTGGAGATTTTGTGGGATGTTTCTGGAATTTGGTAGACATTGTAGAGACATGAAGCATTTTGAGGTATTTTTCTTAGATTGTGTGGAAATTTGTGGAATGTTTCTGGAATTTGTTAGGGTTTTGAGAAGACTTAGGGAGTTTGTTGGGATGTTTGTGGAATTTTGGTGGATGTTTCTGGAATTTTGAAGGAGTTTGAGGAGACATGAAGAATTTTGAGGTATTTTTCTTAGATTGTGTGGAAATTTGTGGAGATTTTGTGGGAGGTTTCTGGAATTGGGTAGGGTTTTGAGAAGGCATGAAGAATTTTGATGTATTTTTCTTAGATTGTGTGGTAATTTGTAAAGATTTTGTGGGATATTTCTGGAATTTGGTAGGGTTTTGAGAAGACTTAGGGAGTTTGTTGGGATGTTTGTGGAATTTTGTGGGATTTTTCTGGAATTTGGTGGAATGTTTGTGGAATTTTGTGGAAATTGGAAAAGTGTTTGTGGGATGTTTCTGGAACGTAGAAGGACTTTGAGAAGATTTAGGGAGTTTATTGGGATGTTTGTGGAATTTTGTGGGATGTTTCTGGAATTTGGTAGGGTTTTGAGAATATTTTTCTGGAATTTTGTGGGATGTTTGTGGAATTTTGTGGAAATTGGAAGAGTTTTTGTGGGATGATTCTGGAACTTGGTGAAGTTTTGTGAAAATGTAAAGAATTTTGTGGGAGGTTTCTGGAATGTTGTGCGATATCTTTGAAATGTTATGGAATGTTCTGGAATTTGGTGAGATTTTGAGGAGACTTGAAGAATTTTGAGGGATTTTTCTAGGATGTGTGGAAATTTGTAAAGTTTTTGTGGGAAGTTTCTGGAATTTGGTGGGGTTTTGAGAAGGTTTAAGGAGTTCGTTGGGACGTTCATGGAATTTTGTGGGATGTTTCTGGAATTTTGAAGGACTTTGAGGAGACATGAAGGATTTTGAGGTATTTTTCTTAGATTGTGTGGTAAAGATTTTGTGGGATATTTCTGGAATTTGGTAGGGTTTTGACAAGACTTAGGGAGTTTTTTTTGGTTGTTTGTGGAATTTAGTGGGATTTTTCTGGAATTTGTTGGAATGTTTGTGGAATTTTGTGGAAATTGAAAGAGTTTTTGTGGGATGATTCTGGAATTTGTTGGAGTTTTGCGAAAATGTAAAGAATTTTGTGGGAGGTTTCTGGAATGTTGTGCGATTTCTTTGAAATGTTGTGAAATGTTCTGGAATTTGGTGAGATTTTGAGGAGACTTGAAGAATTTTGAGGGATTTTTCTAGGATGTGTGGAAATTTGTAAAGTTTTTGTGGGAAGTTTCTGGAATTTGGTGGGGTTTTGAGAAGGTTTAAGGAGTTCGTTGGGACGTTCATGGGATTGTGTGGGATGTTTGTGGAATTTCGAAAGACTTTGAGGAGACATGAAGAATTTTGAGGTATTTTTCTTAGATTGTGTGGTAAAGATTTTGTGGGATATTTCTGGAATTTGGTAGGGTTTTGAGAAGACTTAGGGAGTTTGTTGGGATGTTTGTGGAATTTTTTGGGATGTTTCTGGAATTTTGTGGAATGTTTGTGGAATTTTGTGGAAATTGGAAGAGTTTTTGTGGGATGATTCTGGAATTTGGTAGACATTGTAGAGACATGAAGCATTTTGAGGTATTTTTCTTAGATTGTGTGGAAATTTGTGGAATGTTTCTGGAATTTGTTAGGGTTTTGAGAAGACTTAGGGAGTTTGTTGGGATGTTTGTGGAATTTTGGTGGATGTTTCTGGAATTTTGAAGGACTTTGATGAGACATGAAGAATTTTGAGGTATTTTTCTTAGATTGTGTGGAAATTTGTGGAGATTATGTGGGATGTTTCTGGAATTTGTTGGACATTGTAGAGACATGAAGAATTTTGAGGTATTTTTCTTAGATTGTGTGGTAATTTGTAAAGATTTTGTGGGATGTTTCTGGAATTTGGTGGAGTTTTGCGAAAATGTAAAGAATTTTGTGGGAGGTTTCTGGAATGTTGTGTGATTTCTTTGAAATGTTGTGGAATGTTCTGGAATTTGGTAGGGCTTTGAGAAGATTTAGGGAGTTTGTTGGGATGTTTGTGGAATTTTGTGGGATTTTTCTGGAATTTGGTGGAATGTTTGTGGAATTTTGTGGAAATTGGAAAAGTGTTTGTGGGATGTTTCTGGAATTTGGTAGGGTTTTGAGAATATTTTTCTGGAATTTTGTGGGATGTTTGTGGAATTTTGTGGAAATTGGAAGAGTTTTTGTGGGATGATTCTGGAATTTGGTGGAGTTTTGCGAAAATGTAAAGAATTTTGTGGGAGGTTTCTGGAATGTTGTGCGATTTCTTTGAAATGTTGTGGAATGTTCTGGAATTTGGTGAGATTTTGAGGAGACTTGAAGAATTTTGAGGGATTTTTCTAGGATGTGTGGAAATTTGTAAAGTTTTTGTGGGAAGTTTCTGGAATTTGGTGGGGTTTTTAGAAGGTTTAAGGAGTTCGTTGGGACGTTCATGGAAGTGTGTGGGATGTTTGTGGAATTTCGAAAGACTTTGATGAGACATGAAGAATTTTGAGGTATTTTTCTTAGATTGTGTGGTAAAGATTTTGTGGGATATTTCTGGAATTTGGTAGGGTTTTGAGAAGACTTAGGGAGTTTGTTGGGATGTTTGTGGAATTTTTTGGGATGTTTCTGGAATTTTGTGCGATTTTGACCAGACTTGAAGAATTTTGAAAGAGTTTTCTTAGATCGTGTGCAAATTTCTGGAGATTTTGTGGGATGTTTCTGGAATTTGGTAGACATTGTAGAGACATGAAGCATTTTGAGGTATTTTTCTTAGATTTTGTGGAAATTTGTGGAGATTTTGTGGGATATTTCTGGAATTTGGTAGGGTTTTGAGAAGACTTAGGGAGTTTGTTGGGATGTTTGTGGAATTTTGTGGGATTTTTCTGGAATTTGGTGGAATGTTTCTGGAATTTTGTGGTAATTGGAAAAGTGTTTGTGGGATGTTTCTGGAATTTAGAAGGACTTTGAGAAGATTTAGGGAGTTTATTGGGATGTTTGTGGAATTTTGTGGGATGTTTCTGGAATTGGGTAGGGTTTTGAGAAGGCATGAAGAATTTTGATGTATTTTTCTTAGATTGTGTGGTAATTTGTAAAGATTTTGTGGGATATTTCTGGAATTTGGTAGGGTTTTGAGAAGACTTAGGGAGTTTGTTGGGATGTTTGTGGAATTTTGTGGGATTTTTCTGGAATTTGGTGGAATGTTTGTGGAATTTTGTGGAAATTGGAAAAGTGTTTGTGGGATGTTTCTGGAATTTAGAAGGACTTTGAGAAGATTTAGGGAGTTTATTGGGATGTTTGTGGAATTTTGTGGGATGTTTCTGGAATTTGGTAGGGTTTTGAGAATATTTTTCTGGAATTTTGTGGGATATTTGTGGAATTTTGTGGAAATTGGAAGAGTTTTTGTGGGATGATTCTGGAATTTGGTGGAGTTTTGTGAAAATGTAAAGAATTTTGTGGGAGGTTTCTGGAATGTTGTGCGATTTCTTTGAAATGTTGTGAAATGTTCTGGAATTTGGTGAGATTTTGAGGATACTTGAAGAATTTTGAGGGATTTTTCTAGGATGTGTGGAAATTTGTAAAGTTTTTGTGGGAAGTTTCTGGAATTTGGTGGGGTTTTGAGAAGGTTTAAGGAGTTCGTTGGGACGTTCATGGAATTGTGTGGGATGTTTGTGGAATTTCGAAAGACTTTGAGGAGACATGAAGAATTTTGAGGTATTTTTCTTAGATTGTGTGGTAAAGATTTTGTGGGATATTTCTGGAATTTGGTGAGATTTTGAGGAGACTTGAAGAATTTTGAGGGATTTTTCTAGGATGTGTGGAAATTTGTGGAGATTTTTGTGGGATGTTTCTGGAATTTGGTGGGGTTTTGAGAAGGTTTAGAGAGTTTGTTGGGATGTTTGTGGAATTTTGTGGGATATTTCTGGAATTTTGAAGGACTTTGAGGAGACATGAAGAATTTTGAGGTATTTTTCTTAGATTGTGTGGTAAAGATTTTGTGGGATATTTCCGGAATTTGGTAGGGTTTTGAGAAGACTTAGGGAGTTTGTTGGGATGTTTGTGGAATTTTTTGGGATGTGTCTGGAATTTTGTGCGATTTTGACCAGACTTGAAGAATTTTGAAAGAGTTTTCTTAAATCATGTGCAAATTTCTGGAGATTTTGTGGGATGTTTCTGGAATTTGGTAGACATTGTAGAGACATGAAGCATTTTGAGGTATTTTTCTTAGATTGTGTGGAAATTTGTGGAATGTTTCTGGAATTTGTTAGGGTTTTGAGAAGACTTAGGGAGTTTGTTGGGATGTTTGTGGAATTTTGGTGGATGTTTCTGGAATTTTGAAGGACTTTGAGAAGATTTAGGGAGTTTATTGGGATGTTTGTGGAATTTTGTGGGATGTTTCTGGAATTTGGTAGGGTTTTGAGAATATTTTTCTGGAATTTTGTGGGATATTTGTGGAATTTTGTGGAAATTGGAAGAGTTTTTGTGGGATGATTCTGGAATTTGGTGGAGTTTTGTGAAAATGTAAAGAATTTTGTGGGAGGTTTCTGGAATGTTGTGCGATTTCTTTGAAATGTTGTGAAATGTTCTGGAATTTGGTGAGATTTTGAGGATACTTGAAGAATTTTGAGGGATTTTTCTAGGATGTGTGGAAATTTGTAAAGTTTTTGTGGGAAGTTTCTGGAATTTGGTGGGGTTTTGAGAAGGTTTAAGGAGTTCGTTGGGACGTTCATGGAATTGTGTGGGATGTTTGTGGAATTTCGAAAGACTTTGAGGAGACATGAAGAATTTTGAGGTATTTTTCTTAGATTGTGTGGTAAAGATTTTGTGGGATATTTCTGGAATTTGGTGAGATTTTGAGGAGACTTGAAGAATATTGAGGGATTTTTCTAGGATGTGTGGAAATTTGTGGAGATTTTTGTGGGATGTTTCTGGAATTTGGTGGGGTTTTGAGAAGACTTAGGGAGTTTGTTGGGATGTTTGTGGAATTTTGTGGGATGTTTCTGGAATTTTGAAGGACTTTGAGGAGACATGAAGAATTTTGAGTATTTTTCTTAGATTGTGTGGTAAAGATTTTGTGGGATATTTCCAGAATTTGGTAGGGTTTTGAGAAGACTTTGGGAGTTTGTTGGGATGTTTGTGGAAATTTTTGGGATGTTTCTGGAATTTTGTGCGATTTTGACCAGAGTTGAAGAATTTTGAAAGAGTTTTCTTAGATCGTGTGCAAATTGGAGGAGATTTTCTGGGATGTTTCTGGAATTTGGTAGACATTGTAGAGACATGAAGCATTTTGAGGTATTTTTCTTAGATTGTGTGGAAATTTGTGGAATGTTTCTGGAATTTGTTAGGGTTTTGAGAAGACTTAGGGAGTTTGTTGGGATGTTTGTGGAATTTTGGTGGATGTTTCTGGAATTTTGAAGGAGTTTGAGGAGACATGAAGAATTTTGAGGTATTTTTCTTAGATTGTGTGGAAATTTGTGGAGATTTTGTGGGAGGTTTCTGGAATTGGGTAGGGTTTTGAGAAGGCATGAAGAATTTTGATGTATTTTTCTTAGATTGTGTGGTAATTTGTAAAGATTTTGTGGGATATTTCTGGAATTTGGTAGGGTTTTGAGAAGACTTAGGGAGTTTGTTGGGATGTTTGTGGAATTTTGTGGGATTTTTCTGGAATTTGGTGGAATGTTTGTGGAATTTTGTGGAAATTGGAAAAGTGTTTGTGGGATGTTTCTGGAACGTAGAAGGACTTTGAGAAGATTTAGGGAGTTTATTGGGATGTTTGTGGAATTTTGTGGGATGTTTCTGGAATTTGGTAGGGTTTTGAGAGTATTTTTCTGGAATTTTGTGGGATGTTTGTGGAATTTTGTGGAAATTGGAAGAGTTTTTGTGGGATGATTCTGGAATTTGGTGGAGTTTTGCGAAAATGTAAAGAATTTTGTGGGAGGTTTCTGGAATGTTGTGCGATTTCTTTGAAATGTTGTGGAATGTTCTGGAATTTGATGAGATTTTGAGGAGACTTGAAGAATTTTGAGGGATTTTTCTAGGATGTGTGGAAATTTGTAAAGTTTTTGTGGGAAGTTTCTGGAATTTGGTGGGGTTTTGAGAAGGTTTAAGGAGTTCGTTGGGACGTTCATGGAAGTGTGTGGGATGTTTGTGGAATTTCGAAAGACTTTGATGAGACATGAAGAATTTTGAGGTATTTTTCTTAGATTGTGTGGTAAAGATTTTGTGGGATATTTCTGGAATTTGGTGAGATTTTGAGGAGACTTGAAGAATATTGAGGGATTTTTCTAGGATGTGTGGAAATTTGTGGAGATTTTTGTGGGATGTTTCTGGAATTTGGTGGGGTTTTGAGAAGACTTAGGGAGTTTGTTGGGATGTTTGTGGAATTTTGTGGGATGTTTCTGGAATTTTGAAGGACTTTGAGGAGACATGAAGAATTTTGAGTATTTTTCTTAGATTGTGTGGTAAAGATTTTGTGGGATATTTCTAGAATTTGGTAGGGTTTTGAGAAGACTTAGGGAGTTTGTTGGGATGTTTGTGGAATTTTTTGGGATGTGTCTGTAATTTTGTGCGATTTTGACCAGACTTGAAGAATTTTGAAAGAGTTTTCTTAAATCATGTGCAAATTTCTGGAGATTTTGTGGGATGTTTCTGGAATTTGGTAGACATTGTAGAGACATGAAGCATTTTGAGGTATTTTTCTTAGATTGTGTGGAAATTTGTGGAATGTTTCTGGAATTTGTTAGGGTTTTGAGAAGACTTAGGGAGTTTGTTGGGATGTTTGTGGAATTTTGGTGGATGTTTCTGGAATTTTGAAGGACTTTGAGAAGATTTAGGGAGTTTATTGGGATGTTTGTGGAATTTTGTGGGATGTTTCTGGAATTTGGTAGGGTTTTGAGAATATTTTTCTGGAATTTTGTGGGATATTTGTGGAATTTTGTGGAAATTGGAAGAGTTTTTGTGGGATGATTCTGGAATTTGGTGGAGTTTTGTGAAAATGTAAAGAATTTTGTGGGAGGTTTCTGGAATGTTGTGCGATTTCTTTGAAATGTTGTGGAATGTTCTGGAATTTGGTGAGATTTTGAGGATACTTGAAGAATTTTGAGGGATTTTTCTAGGATGTGTGGAAATTTGTAAAGTTTTTGTGGGAAGTTTCTGGAATTTGGTGGGGTTTTGAGAAGGTTTAAGGAGTTCGTTGGGACGTTCATGGAATTGTGTGGGATGTTTGTGGAATTTCGAAAGACTTTGAGGAGACATGAAGAATTTTGAGGTATTTTTCTTAGATTGTGTGGTAAAGATTTTGTGGGATATTTCTGGAATTTGGTGAGATTTTGAGGAGACTTGAAGAATTTTGAGGGATTTTTCTAGGATGTGTGGAAATTTGTGGAGATTTTTGTGGGATGTTTCTGGAATTTGGTGGGGTTTTGAGAAGGTTTAGAGAGTTTGTTGGGATGTTTGTGGAATTTTGTGGGATATTTCTGGAATTTTGAAGGACTTTGAGGAGACATGAAGAATTTTGAGGTATTTTTCTTAGATTGTGTGGTAAAGATTTTGTGGGATATTTCCGGAATTTGGTAGGGTTTTGAGAAGACTTAGGGAGTTTGTTGGGATGTTTGTGGAATTTTTTGGGATGTGTCTGGAATTTTGTGCGATTTTGACCAGACTTGAAGAATTTTGAAAGAGTTTTCTTAAATCATGTGCAAATTTCTGGAGATTTTGTGGGATGTTTCTGGAATTTGGTAGACATTGTAGAGACATGAAGCATTTTGAGGTATTTTTCTTAGATTGTGTGGAAATTTGTGGAATGTTTCTGGAATTTGTTAGGGTTTTGAGAAGACTTAGGGAGTTTGTTGGGATGTTTGTGGAATTTTGGTGGATGTTTCTGGAATTTTGAAGGAGTTTGAGGAGACATGAAGAATTTTGAGGTATTTTTCTTAGATTGTGTGGAAATTTGTGGAGATTTTGTGGGAGGTTTCTGGAATTGGGTAGGGTTTTGAGAAGGCATGAAGAATTTTGATGTATTTTTCTTAGATTGTGTGGTAATTTGTAAAGATTTTGTGGGATATTTCTGGAATTTGGTAGGGTTTTGAGAAGACTTAGGGAGTTTGTTGGGATGTTTGTGGAATTTTGTGGGATTTTTCTGGAATTTGGTGGAATGTTTGTGGAATTTTGTGGAAATTGGAAAAGTGTTTGTGGGATGTTTCTGGAACGTAGAAGGACTTTGAGAAGATTTAGGGAGTTTATTGGGATGTTTGTGGAATTTTGTGGGATGTTTCTGGAATTTGGTAGGGTTTTGAGAATATTTTTCTGGAATTTTGTGGGATGTTTGTGGAATTTTGTGGAAATTGGAAGAGTTTTTGTGGGATGATTCTGGAATTTGGTGGAGTTTTGCGAAAATGTAAAGAATTTTGTGGGAGGTTTCTGGAATGTTGTGCGATTTCTTTGAAATGTTGTGGAATGTTCTGGAATTTGATGAGATTTTGAGGAGACTTGAAGAATTTTGAGGGATTTTTCTAGGATGTGTGGAAATTTGTAAAGTTTTTGTGGGAAGTTTCTGGAATTTGGTGGGGTTTTGAGAAGGTTTAAGGAGTTCGTTGGGACGTTCATGGAAGTGTGTGGGATGTTTGTGGAATTTCGAAAGACTTTGATGAGACATGAAGAATTTTGAGGTATTTTTCTTAGATTGTGTGGTAAAGATTTTGTGGGATATTTCTGGAATTTGGTGAGATTTTGAGGAGACTTGAAGAATATTGAGGGATTTTTCTAGGATGTGTGGAAATTTGTGGAGATTTTTGTGGGATGTTTCTGGAATTTGGTGGGGTTTTGAGAAGACTTAGGGAGTTTGTTGGGATGTTTGTGGAATTTTGTGGGATGTTTCTGGAATTTTGAAGGACTTTGAGGAGACATGAAGAATTTTGAGTATTTTTCTTAGATTGTGTGGTAAAGATTTTGTGGGATATTTCCAGAATTTGGTAGGGTTTTGAGAAGACTTTGGGAGTTTGTTGGGATGTTTGTGGAATTTTTTGGGATGTTTCTGGAATTTTGTCCGATTTTGACCAGAGTTGAAGAATTTTGAAAGAGTTTTCTTAGATCGTGTGCAAATTGGAGGAGATTTTCTGGGATGTTTCTGGAATTTGGTAGACATTGTAGAGACATGAAGCATTTTGAGGTATTTTTCTTAGATTGTGTGGAAATTTGTGGAATGTTTCTGGAATTTGTTAGGGTTTTGAGAAGACTTAGGGAGTTTGTTGGGATGTTTGTGGAATTTTGGTGGATGTTTGTGGAATTTTGAAGGACTTTGATGAGACATGAAGAATTTTGAGGTATTTTTCTTAGATTGTGTGGAAATTTGTGGAGATTATGTGGGATGTTTCTGGAATTTGTTGGACATTGTAGAGACATGAAGCATTTTGAGGTATTTTTCTTAGATTGTGTGGTAATTTGTAAAGATTTTGTGGGATGTTTCTGGAATTTGGTGGAGTTTTGCGAAAATGTAAAGAATTTTGTGGGAGGTTTCTGGAATGTTGTGTGATTTCTTTGAAATGTTGTGGAATGTTCTGGAATTTGGTAGGGCTTTGAGAAGACTTAGGGAGTTTGTTGGGATGTTTGTGGAATTTTGTGGGATTTTTCTGGAATTTGGTGGAATGTTTGTGGAATTTTGTGGAAATTGGAAAAGTGTTTGTGGGATGTTTCTGGAATTTGGTAGGGTTTTGAGAATATTTTTCTGGAATTTTGTGGGATGTTTGTGGAATTTTGTGGAAATTGGAAGAGTTTTTGTGGGATGATTCTGGAATTTGGTGGAGTTTTGCGAAAATGTAAAGAATTTTGTGGGAGGTTTCTGGAATGTTGTGCGATTTCTTTGAAATGTTGTGGAATGTTCTGGAATTTGGTGAGATTTTGAGGAGACTTGAAGAATTTTGAGGGATTTTTCTAGGATGTGTGGAAATTTGTAAAGTTTTTGTGGGAAGTTTCTGGAATTTGGTGGGGTTTTGAGAAGGTTTAAGGAGTTCGTTGGGACGTTCATGGAAGTGTGTGGGATGTTTGTGGAATTTCGAAAGACTTTGATGAGACATGAAGAATTTTGAGGTATTTTTCTTAGATTGTGTGGTAAAGATTTTGTGGGATATTTCTGGAATTTGGTAGGGTTTTGAGAAGACTTAGGGAGTTTGTTGGGATGTTTGTGGAATTTTGTGGGATTTTTCTGGAATTTGGTGGAATGTTTGTGGAATTTTGTGGAAATTGGAAAAGTGTTTGTGGGATGTTTCTGGAATTTGGTAGGGTTTTGAGATGATGTAGGGAGTTTGTTCGGATGTTTGTGGAATTTTGTGGGATGTTTCTGGAATTTTGAAGGACTTTGAGGAAACATGAAGAATTTTGAGGTATTTTTCTTAGACTGTGTGGTAAAGATTTTGTGGGATATTTCTGGAATTTGTTAGGGTTTTGAGAAGACTTAGGGAGTTTGTTGGGATGTTTGTGGAATTTTTTGGGATGTTTCTGGAATTTTGTGCGATTTTGACCAGACTTGAAGAATTTTGAAAGAGTTTTCTTAGATCGTGTGCAAATTTGTGGAGATTTTGTGGGATGTTTCTGGAATTTGGTAGACATTGTAGAGACATGAAGCATTTTGAGGTGTTATTCTTAGATTGTGTGGAAATTTGTGCAATGTTTCTGGAATTTGTTAGGGTTTTGAGAAGACTTAAGGAGTTTGTTGGGATGTTTGTGGAATTTTGGTGGATGTTTCTGGAATTTTGAAGGACTTTGATGAGACATGAAGAATTTTGAGGTATTTTTCTTAGATTGTGTGGAAATTTGTGGAGATTCTGTGGGATGTTTCTGGAATTTGGTGGAGTTTTGCGAAAATGTAAAGAATTTTGTGGGAGGTTTCTGGATTGTTGTGTGATGTTTTTGAAATGTTGTGGAATGTTCTGGAATTTGGTGAGATTTTGAGGAGACTTGAAGAATTTTGAGGGATTTTTCTAGGATGTGTGGAAATTTGTAAAGTTTTTGTGGGAAGTTTCTGGAATTTGTTAGGGTTTTGAGAAGACTTAGGGAGTTTGTTGGGATGTTTGTGGAATTTTGGTGGATGTTTCTGGAATTTTGAAGGACTTTGATGAGACATGAAGAATTTTGAGGTATTTTTCTTAGATTGTGTGGAAATTTGTAAAGATTTTGTGGGATTTTTCTGGAATTTGGTGGAATGTTTGTGGAATTTTGTGGAAATTGGAAATGTGTTTGTGGGATGTTTCTGGAATTTGGTAGGGTTTTGAGATGATGTAGGGAGTTTGTTGGGATGTTTGTGGAATTTTGTGGGATGTTTGTGGAATTTGGTAGGGTTTTGAGAATATTTTTCTGGAATTTTGTGGGATGTTTGTGGAATTTTATGGAAATTGGAAGAGTTTTTGTGGGATGATTCTGGAATTTGGTGGAGTTTTGCGAAAATGTAAAGAATTTTGTGGGAGGTTTCTGGAATGTTGTGCGATTTCTTTGAAATGTTGTGGAATGTTCTGGAATTGGGTGAGATTTTGAGGAGACTTGAAGAATTTTGAGGGATTTTTCTAGGATGTGTGGAAATTTGTAAAGTTTTTGTGGGAAGTTTCTGGAATTTGGTGGGGTTTTGAGAAGGTTTAAGGAGTTCGTTGGGACGTTCATGGAATTGTGTGGGATGTTTGTGGAATTTCGAAAGACTTTGAGGAGACATGAAGAATTTTGAGGTATTTTTCTTAGATTGTGTGGTAAAGATTTTTGGGATATTTCTGGAATTTGGTGAGATTTTGAGGAGACTTGAAGAATATTGAGGGATTTTTCTAGGATGTGTGGAAATTTGTGGAGATTTTTGTGGGATGTTTCTGGAATTTGGTGGGGTTTTGAGAAGATTTAGGGAGTTTGTTGGGATGTTTGTGGAATTTTGTGGGATGTTTCTGGAATTTTGAAGGACTTTGAGGAGACATGAAGAATTTTGAGGTATTTTTCTTAGATTGTGTGGTAAAGATTTTGTGGGATATTTCCGGAATTTGGTAGGGTTTTGAGAAGACTTTGGGAGTTTGTTGGGATGTTTGTGGAATTTTTTGGGATGTTTCTGGAATTTTGTGCGATTTTGACCAGACTTGAGGAATTTTGAAAGAGTTTTCTTAGATCGTGTGCAAATTGGAAGAGATTTTGTGGGATGTTTCTGGAATTTGGTAGACATTGTAGAGACATGAAGCATTTTGAGGTATTTTTCTTAGATTGTGTGGAAATTTGTGGAATGTTTCTGGAATTTGTTAGGGTTTTGAGAAGACTTAGGGAGTTTGTTGGGATGTTTGTGGAATTTTGGTGGATGTTTCTGGAATTTTGAAGGACTTTGATGAGACATGAAGAATTTTGAGGTATTTTTCTTAGATTGTGTGGAAATTTGTAAAGATTTTGTGGGATTTTTCTGGAATTTGGTGGAATGTTTGTGGAATTTTGTGGAAATTGGAAATGTGTTTGTGGGATGTTTCTGGAATTTGGTAGGGTTTTGAGATGATGTAGGGAGTTTGTTGGGATGTTTGTGGAATTTTGTGGGATGTTTGTGGAATTTGGTAGGGTTTTGAGAATATTTTTCTGGAATTTTGTGGGATGTTTGTGGAATTTTGTGGAAATTGGAAGAGTTTTTGTGGGATGATTCTGGAATTTGGTGGAGTTTTGCGAAAATGTAAAGAATTTTGTGGGAGGTTTCTGGAATGTTGTGCGATTTCTTTGAAATGTTGTGGAATGTTCTGGAATTGGGTGAGATTTTGAGGAGACTTGAAGAATTTTGAGGGATTTTTCTAGGATGTGTGGAAATTTGTAAAGTTTTTGTGGGAAGTTTCTGGAATTTGGTGGGGTTTTGAGAAGGTTTAAGGAGTTCGTTGGGACGTTCATGGAAGTGTGTGGGATGTTTGTGGAATTTCGAAAGACTTTGAGGAGACATGAAGAATTTTGAGGTATTTTTCTTAGATTGTGTGGTAAAGATTTTGTGGGATATTTCTGGAATTTGGTAGGGTTTTGAGAAGACTTAGGGAGTTTGTTGGGATGTTTGTGGAATTTTTTGGGATGTTTCTGGAATTTTGTGCGATTTTGAGGAGACTTGAAGAATATTGAGGGATTTTTCTAGGATGTGTGGAAATTTGTGGAGATTTTTGTGGGATGTTTCTGGAATTTGGTGGGGTTTTGAGAAGACTTAGGGAGTTTGTTGGGATGTTTGTGGAATTTTGTGGGATGTTTCTGGAATTTTGAAGGACTTTGAGGAGACATGAAGAATTTTGAGTATTTTTCTTAGATTGTGTGGTAAAGATTTTGTGGGATATTTCTAGAATTTGGTAGGGTTTTGAGAAGACTTAGGGAGTTTGTTGGGATGTTTGTGGAATTTTTTGGGATGTGTCTGTAATTTTGTGCGATTTTGACCAGACTTGAAGAATTTTGAAAGAGTTTTCTTAAATCATGTGCAAATTTCTGGAGATTTTGTGGGATGTTTCTGGAATTTGGTAGACATTGTAGAGACATGAAGCATTTTGAGGTATTTTTCTTAGATTGTGTGGAAATTTGTGGAATGTTTCTGGAATTTGTTAGGGTTTTGAGAAGACTTAGGGAGTTTGTTGGGATGTTTGTGGAATTTTGGTGGATGTTTCTGGAATTTTGAAGGACTTTGAGAAGATTTAGGGAGTTTATTGGGATGTTTGTGGAATTTTGTGGGATGTTTCTGGAATTTGGTAGGGTTTTGAGAATATTTTTCTGGAATTTTGTGGGATATTTGTGGAATTTTGTGGAAATTGGAAGAGTTTTTGTGGGATGATTCTGGAATTTGGTGGAGTTTTGTGAAAATGTAAAGAATTTTGTGGGAGGTTTCTGGAATGTTGTGCGATTTCTTTGAAATGTTGTGGAATGTTCTGGAATTTGGTGAGATTTTGAGGATACTTGAAGAATTTTGAGGGATTTTTCTAGGATGTGTGGAAATTTGTAAAGTTTTTGTGGGAAGTTTCTGGAATTTGGTGGGGTTTTGAGAAGGTTTAAGGAGTTCGTTGGGACGTTCATGGAATTGTGTGGGATGTTTGTGGAATTTCGAAAGACTTTGAGGAGACATGAAGAATTTTGAGGTATTTTTCTTAGATTGTGTGGTAAAGATTTTGTGGGATATTTCTGGAATTTGGTGAGATTTTGAGGAGACTTGAAGAATTTTGAGGGATTTTTCTAGGATGTGTGGAAATTTGTGGAGATTTTTGTGGGATGTTTCTGGAATTTGGTGGGGTTTTGAGAAGGTTTAGAGAGTTTGTTGGGATGTTTGTGGAATTTTGTGGGATGTTTCTGGAATTTTGAAGGACTTTGAGGAGACATGAAGAATTTTGAGGTATTTTTCTTAGATTGTGTGGTAAAGATTTTGTGGGATATTTCCGGAATTTGGTAGGGTTTTGAGAAGACTTAGGGAGTTTGTTGGGATGTTTGTGGAATTTTTTGGGATGTGTCTGGAATTTTGTGCGATTTTGACCAGACTTGAAGAATTTTGAAAGAGTTTTCTTAAATCATGTGCAAATTTCTGGAGATTTTGTGGGATGTTTCTGGAATTTGGTAGACATTGTAGAGACATGAAGCATTTTGAGGTATTTTTCTTAGATTGTGTGGAAATTTGTGGAATGTTTCTGGAATTTGTTAGGGTTTTGAGAAGACTTAGGGAGTTTGTTGGGATGTTTGTGGAATTTTGGTGGATGTTTCTGGAATTTTGAAGGAGTTTGAGGAGACATGAAGAATTTTGAGGTATTTTTCTTAGATTGTGTGGAAATTTGTGGAGATTTTGTGGGAGGTTTCTGGAATTGGGTAGGGTTTTGAGAAGGCATGAAGAATTTTGATGTATTTTTCTTAGATTGTGTGGTAATTTGTAAAGATTTTGTGGGATATTTCTGGAATTTGGTAGGGTTTTGAGAAGACTTAGGGAGTTTGTTGGGATGTTTGTGGAATTTTGTGGGATTTTTCTGGAATTTGGTGGAATGTTTGTGGAATTTTGTGGAAATTGGAAAAGTGTTTGTGGGATGTTTCTGGAACGTAGAAGGACTTTGAGAAGATTTAGGGAGTTTATTGGGATGTTTGTGGAATTTTGTGGGATGTTTCTGGAATTTGGTAGGGTTTTGAGAATATTTTTCTGGAATTTTGTGGGATGTTTGTGGAATTTTGTGGAAATTGGAAGAGTTTTTGTGGGATGATTCTGGAATTTGGTGGAGTTTTGCGAAAATGTAAAGAATTTTGTGGGAGGTTTCTGGAATGTTGTGCGATTTCTTTGAAATGTTGTGGAATGTTCTGGAATTTGATGAGATTTTGAGGAGACTTGAAGAATTTTGAGGGATTTTTCTAGGATGTGTGGAAATTTGTAAAGTTTTTGTGGGAAGTTTCTGGAATTTGGTGGGGTTTTGAGAAGGTTTAAGGAGTTCGTTGGGACGTTCATGGAAGTGTGTGGGATGTTTGTGGAATTTCGAAAGACTTTGATGAGACATGAAGAATTTTGAGGTATTTTTCTTAGATTGTGTGGTAAAGATTTTGTGGGATATTTCTGGAATTTGGTGAGATTTTGAGGAGACTTGAAGAATATTGAGGGATTTTTCTAGGATGTGTGGAAATTTGTGGAGATTTTTGTGGGATGTTTCTGGAATTTGGTGGGGTTTTGAGAAGACTTAGGGAGTTTGTTGGGATGTTTGTGGAATTTTGTGGGATGTTTCTGGAATTTTGAAGGACTTTGAGGAGACATGAAGAATTTTGAGTATTTTTCTTAGATTGTGTGGTAAAGATTTTGTGGGATATTTCCAGAATTTGGTAGGGTTTTGAGAAGACTTTGGGAGTTTGTTGGGATGTTTGTGGAATTTTTTGGGATGTTTCTGGAATTTTGTCCGATTTTGACCAGAGTTGAAGAATTTTGAAAGAGTTTTCTTAGATCGTGTGCAAATTGGAGGAGATTTTCTGGGATGTTTCTGGAATTTGGTAGACATTGTAGAGACATGAAGCATTTTGAGGTATTTTTCTTAGATTGTGTGGAAATTTGTGGAATGTTTCTGGAATTTGTTAGGGTTTTGAGAAGACTTAGGGAGTTTGTTGGGATGTTTGTGGAATTTTGGTGGATGTTTCTGGAATTTTGAAGGACTTTGATGAGACATGAAGAATTTTGAGGTATTTTTCTTAGATTGTGTGGAAATTTGTGGAGATTATGTGGGATGTTTCTGGAATTTGTTGGACATTGTAGAGACATGAAGCATTTTGAGGTATTTTTCTTAGATTGTGTGGTAATTTGTAAAGATTTTGTGGGATGTTTCTGGAATTTGGTGGAGTTTTGCGAAAATGTAAAGAATTTTGTGGGAGGTTTCTGGAATGTTGTGTGATTTCTTTGAAATGTTGTGGAATGTTCTGGAATTTGGTAGGGCTTTGAGAAGACTTAGGGAGTTTGTTGGGATGTTTGTGGAATTTTGTGGGATTTTTCTGGAATTTGGTGGAATGTTTGTGGAATTTTGTGGAAATTGGAAAAGTGTTTGTGGGATGTTTCTGGAATTTGGTAGGGTTTTGAGAATATTTTTCTGGAATTTTGTGGGATGTTTGTGGAATTTTGTGGAAATTGGAAGAGTTTTTGTGGGATGATTCTGGAATTTGGTGGAGTTTTGCGAAAATGTAAAGAATTTTGTGGGAGGTTTCTGGAATGTTGTGCGATTTCTTTGAAATGTTGTGGAATGTTCTGGAATTTGGTGAGATTTTGAGGAGACTTGAAGAATTTTGAGGGATTTTTCTAGGATGTGTGGAAATTTGTAAAGTTTTTGTGGGAAGTTTCTGGAATTTGGTGGGGTTTTGAGAAGGTTTAAGGAGTTCGTTGGGACGTTCATGGAAGTGTGTGGGATGTTTGTGGAATTTCGAAAGACTTTGATGAGACATGAAGAATTTTGAGGTATTTTTCTTAGATTGTGTGGTAAAGATTTTGTGGGATATTTCTGGAATTTGGTAGGGTTTTGAGAAGACTTAGGGAGTTTGTTGGGATGTTTGTGGAATTTTGTGGGATTTTTCTGGAATTTGGTGGAATGTTTGTGGAATTTTGTGGAAATTGGAAAAGTGTTTGTGGGATGTTTCTGGAATTTGGTAGGGTTTTGAGATGATGTAGGGAGTTTGTTCGGATGTTTGTGGAATTTTGTGGGATGTTTCTGGAATTTTGAAGGACTTTGAGGAAACATGAAGAATTTTGAGGTATTTTTCTTAGACTGTGTGGTAAAGATTTTGTGGGATATTTCTGGAATTTGTTAGGGTTTTGAGAAGACTTAGGGAGTTTGTTGGGATGTTTGTGGAATTTTTTGGGATGTTTCTGGAATTTTGTGCGATTTTGACCAGACTTGAAGAATTTTGAAAGAGTTTTCTTAGATCGTGTGCAAATTTGTGGAGATTTTGTGGGATGTTTCTGGAATTTGGTAGACATTGTAGAGACATGAAGCATTTTGAGGTGTTATTCTTAGATTGTGTGGAAATTTGTGCAATGTTTCTGGAATTTGTTAGGGTTTTGAGAAGACTTAAGGAGTTTGTTGGGATGTTTGTGGAATTTTGGTGGATGTTTCTGGAATTTTGAAGGACTTTGATGAGACATGAAGAATTTTGAGGTATTTTTCTTAGATTGTGTGGAAATTTGTGGAGATTCTGTGGGATGTTTCTGGAATTTGGTGGAGTTTTGCGAAAATGTAAAGAATTTTGTGGGAGGTTTCTGGATTGTTGTGTGATGTTTTTGAAATGTTGTGGAATGTTCTGGAATTTGGTGAGATTTTGAGGAGACTTGAAGAATTTTGAGGGATTTTTCTAGGATGTGTGGAAATTTGTAAAGTTTTTGTGGGAAGTTTCTGGAATTTGTTAGGGTTTTGAGAAGACTTAGGGAGTTTGTTGGGATGTTTGTGGAATTTTGGTGGATGTTTCTGGAATTTTGAAGGACTTTGATGAGACATGAAGAATTTTGAGGTATTTTTCTTAGATTGTGTGGAAATTTGTAAAGATTTTGTGGGATTTTTCTGGAATTTGGTGGAATGTTTGTGGAATTTTGTGGAAATTGGAAATGTGTTTGTGGGATGTTTCTGGAATTTGGTAGGGTTTTGAGATGATGTAGGGAGTTTGTTGGGACGTTCATGGAATTGTGTGGGATGTTTGTGGAATTTCGAAAGACTTTGAGGAGACATGAAGAATTTTGAGGTATTTTTCTTAGATTGTGTGGTAAAGATTTTGTGGGATATTTCTGGAATTTGGTAGGGTTTTGAGAAGACTTAGGGAGTTTGTTGGGATGTTTGTGGAATTTTGTGGGATTTTTCTGGAATTTGGTGGAATGTTTGTGGAATTTTGTGGAAATTGGAAAAGTTTTTCTGGGATGTTTCTGGAATTTAGAAGGACTTTGAGAAGATTTAGGGAGATAATTGGGATGTTTGTGGTAATTTTGTGGGATGTTTCTGGAATTTGGTAGGGTTTTGAGAATATTTTTCTGGAATTTTGTGGGATGTTTGTGGAATTTTGTGGAAATTGGAAGAGTTTTTGTGGGATGATTCTGGAATTTGGTGGAGTTTTGTGAAAATGTAAAGAATTTTGTGGGAGGTTTCTGGAATGTTGTGCGATTTCTTTGAAATGTTGTGGAATGTTCTGGAATTTGGTGAGATTTTGAGGAGACTTGAAGAATTTTGAGGGATTTTTCTAGGATGTGTGGAAATTTGTAAAGTTTTTGTGGGAAGTTTCTGGAATTTGGTGGGGTTTTGAGAAGGTTTAAGGAGTTTGTTGGGACGTTCATGGAATTGCGTGGGATGTTTGTGGAATTTCGAAAGACTTTGAGGAGACATGAAGAATTTTGAGGTATTTTTCTTAGATTGTGTGGTAAAGATTTTGTGGGATATTTCTGGAATTTGGTGAGATTTTGAGGAGACTTGAAGAATTTTGAGGGATTTTTCTAGGATGTGTGGAAATTTGTGGAGATTTTTGTGGGATGTTTCTGGAATTTGGTGGGGTTTTGAGAAGGTTTAGGGAGTTTGTTGGGATGTTTGTGGAATTTTGTGGGATGTTTCTGGAATTTTGAAGGACTTTGAGGAGACATGAAGAATTTTGAGGTATTTTTCTTAGATTGTGTGGTAAAGATTTTGTGGGATATTTCCGGAATTTGGTAGGGTTTTTAGAAGACTTAGGGAGTTTGTTGGGATGTTTGTGGAATTTTTTGGGATGTGTCTGGAATTTTGTGCGATTTTGACCAGACTTGAAGAATTTTGAAAGAGTTATCTTAGATCATGTGCAAATTGGAGGAGATTTTGTGGGATGTTTCTGGAATTTGGTAGACATTGTAGAGACATGAAGCATTTTGAGGTATTTTTCTTAGATTGTGTGGAAATTTGTGGAATGTTTCTGGAATTTGTTAGGGTTTTGAGAAGACTTAGGGAGTTTGTTGGGATGTTTGTGGAATTTTGGTGGATGTTTGTGGAATTTTGAAGGACTTTGATGAGACATGAAGAATTTTGAGGTATTTTTCTTAGATTGTGTGGAAATTTGTGGAGAGTATGTGGGATGTTTCTGGAATTTGTTGGACATTGTAGAGACATGAAGCATTTTGAGGTATTTTTCTTAGATTGTGTGGTAATTTGTAAAGATTTTGTGGGATGTTTCTGGAATTTGGTGGAGTTTTGCGAAAATGTAAAGAATTTTGTGGGAGGTTTCTGGAATGTTGTGTGATTTCTTTGAAATGTTGTGGAATGTTCTGGAATTTGGTAGGGCTTTGAGAAGACTTAGGGAGTTTGTTGGGATGTTTGTGGAATTTTGTGGGATTTTTCTGGAATTTGGTGGAATGCTTGTGGAATTTTGTGGAAATTGGAAAAGTGTTTGTGGGATGTTTCTGGAATTTGGTAGGGTTTTGAGATGATGTAGGGAGTTTGTTGGGATGTTTGTGGAATTTTGTGGGATGTTTCTGGAATTTTGAAGGACTTTGAGGAGACATGAAGAATTTTGAGTTATTTTTCTTAGACTGTGTGGTAAAGATTTTGTGGGATATTTCTGGAATTTGGTAGGGTTTTGAGAAGACTTAGGGAGTTTGTTGGGATGTTTGTGGAATTTTTTGGGATGTTTCTGGAATTTTGTGCGATTTTGACCAGACTTGAAGAATTTTGAAAGAGTTTTCTTAGATCGTGTGCAAATTTCTGGAGATTTTGTGGGATGTTTCTGGAATTTGGTAGACATTGTAGAGACATGAAGCATTTTGAGGTATTTTTCTTAGATTGTGTGGAAATTTGTGGAATGTTTCTGGAATTTGTTAGGGTTTTGAGAAGACTTAGGGAGTTTGTTGGGATGTTTGTGGAATTTTGGTGGATGTTTCTGGAATTTTGAAGGACTTTGATGAGACATGAAGAATTTTGAGGTATTTTTCTTAGATTGTGTGGAAATTTGTGGAGATTCTGTGGGATGTTTCTGGAATTTGGTGGAGTTTTGCGAAAATGTAAAGAATTTTGTGGGAGGTTTCTGGAATGTTGTGTGATGTTTTTGAAATGTTGTGGAATGTTCTGGAATTTGGTGAGATTTTGAGGAGACTTGAAGAATTTTGAGGGATTTTTCTAGGATGTGTGGAAATTTGTAAAGTTTTTGTGGGAAGTTTCTGGAATTTGGTGGGGTTTTGAGAAGGTTTAAGGAGTTCGTTGGGACGTTCATGGAATTTTGTGGGATGTTTCTGGAATTTTGAAGGACTTTGATGAGACATGAAGAATTTTGAGGTATTTTTCTTAGATTGTGTGGAAATTTGTGGAGATTATGTGGGATGTTTCTGGAATTTGTTTGACATTTTAGAGACATGAAGCATTTTGAGGTATTTTTCTTAGATTGTGTGGTAATTTGTAAAGATTTTGTGGGATGTTTCTGGAATTTGGTGGAGTTTTGCGAAAATGTAAAGAATTTTGTGGGAGGTTTCTGGAATGTTGTGTGATTTCTTTGAAATGTTGTGGAATGTTCTGGAATTTGGTAGGGCTTTGAGAAGATTTAGGGAGTTTGTTGAGATGTTTGTGGAATTTTGTGGGATTTTTCTGGAATTTGGTGGAATGTTTGTGGAATTTTGTGGAAATTGGAAATGTGTTTGTGGGATGTTTCTGGAATTTGGTAGGGTTTTGAGATGATGTAGGGAGTTTGTTGGGATGTTTGTGGAATTTTGTGGCATGTTTGTGGAATTTGGTAGGGTTTTGAGAATATTTTTCTGGAATTTTGTGGGATGTTTGTGGAATTTTGTGGAAATTGGAAGAGTTTTTGTGGGATGATTCTGGAATTTGGTGGAGTTTTGCGAAAATGTAAAGAATTTTGTGGGAGGTTTCTGGAATGTTGTGCGATTTCTTTGAAATGTTGTGGAATGTTCTGGAATTTGGTGAGATTTTGAGGAGACTTGAAGAATTTTGAGGGATTTTTCTAGGATGTGTGGAAATTTGTAAAGTTTTTGTGGGAAGTTTCTGGAATTTGGTGGGGTTTTGAGAAGGTTTAAGGAGTTCGTTGGGACGTTCATGGAAGTGTGTGGGATGTTTGTGGAATTTCGAAAGACTTTGAGGAGACATGAAGAATTTTGAGGTATTTTTCTTAGATTGTGTGGTAAAGATTTTGTGGGATATTTCTGGAATTTGGTAGGGTTTTGAGAAGACTTAGGGAGTTTGTTGGGATGTTTGTGGAATTTTTGTGGGATGTTTCTGAAATTTTGTGCGATTTTGACCAGACTTGAAGAATTTTGAAAGAGTTTTCTTAGATCGTGTGCAAATTTCTGGAGATTTTGTGGGATGTTTCTGGAATTTGGTAGACATTGTAGAGACATGAAGCATTTTGAGGTATTTTTCTTAGATTGTGTGGAAATTTGTGGAGATTTTGTGGGAGGTTTCTGGAATTGGGTAGGGTTTTGAGAAGGCATGAAGAATTTTGATGTATTTTTCTTAGATTGTGTGGTAATTTGTAAAGATTTTGTGGGATATTTCTGGAATTTGGTAGGGTTTTGAGAAGACTTAGGGAGTTTGTTGGGATGTTTGTGGAATTTTGTGGGATTTTTCTGGAATTTGGTGGAATGTTTGTGGAATTTTGTGGAAATTGGAAAAGTTTTTGTGGGATGTTTCTGGAATTTAGAAGGACTTTGAGAAGATTTAGGGAGTTTATTGGGATGTTTGTGGAATTTTGTGGGATGTTTCTGGAATTTGGTAGGGTTTTGAGAATATTTTTCTGGAATTTTGTGGGATGTTTGTGGAATTTTGTGGAAATTGGAAGAGTTTTTGTGGGATGATTCTGGAATTTGGTGGAGTTTTGTGAAAATGTAAAGAATTTTGTGGGAGGTTTCTGGAATGTTGTGCGATTTCTTTGAAATGTTGTGGAATGTTCTGGAATTTGGTGAGATTTTGAGGAGACTTGAAGAATTCTGAGGGATTTTTCTAGGATGTGTGGAAATTTGTAAAGTTTTTGTGGGAAGTTTCTGGAATTTGGTGGGGTTTTGAGAAGGTTTAAGGAGTTCGTTGGGACGTTCATGGAATTGTGTGGGATGTTTGTGGAATTTCGAAAGACTTTGAGGAGACATGAAGAATTTTGAGGTATTTTTCTTAGATTGTGTGGTAAAGATTTTGTGGGATATTTCCGGAATTTGGTAGGGTTTTTAGAAGACTTTGGGAGTTTGTTGGGATGTTTGTGGAATTTTTTGGGATGTTTCTGGAATTTTGTGCGATTTTGACCAGACTTGAAGAATTTTGAAAGAGTTTTCTTAGATCGTGTGCAAATTTCTGGAGATTTTGTGGGATGTTTCTGGAATTTGGTAGACATTGTAGAGACATGAAGCATTTTGAGGTATTTTTCTTAGATTGTGTGGAAATTTGTGGAATGTTTCTGGAATTTGTTAGGGTTTTGAGAAGACTTAGGGAGTTTGTTGGGATGTTTGTGGAATTTTGGTGGATGTTTCTGGAATTTTGAAGGACTTTGATGAGACATGAAGAATTTTGAGGTATTTTTCTTAGATTGTGTGGAAATTTGTGAAGATTTTGTGGGATTTTTCTGGAATTTGGTGGAATGTTTGTGGAATTTTGTGGAAATTGGAAATGTGTTTGTGGGATGTTTCTGGAATTTGGTAGGGTTTTGAGATGATGTAGGGAGTTTGTTGGGATGTTTGTGGAATTTTGTGGGATGTTTGTGGAATTTGGTAGGGTTTTGAGAATATTTTTCTGGAATTTTGTGGGATGTTTGTGGAATTTTGTGGAAATTGGAAGAGTTTTTGTGGGATGATTCTGGAATTTGGTGGAGTTTTGCGAAAATGTAAAGAATTTTGTGGGAGGTTTCTGGAATGTTGTGCGATTTCTTTGAAATGTTGTGGAATGTTCTGGAATTTGGTGAGATTTTGAGGAGACTTGAAGAATTTTGAGGGATTTTTCTAGGATGTGTGGAAATTTGTAAAGTTTTTGTGGGAAGTTTCTGGAATTTGGTGGGGTTTTGAGAAGGTTTAAGGAGTTCGTTGGGACGTTCATGGAAGTGTGTGGGATGTTTGTGGAATTTCGAAAGACTTTGAGGAGACATGAAGAATTTTGAGGTATTTTTCTTAGATTGTGTGGTAAAGATTTTGTGGGATATTTCTGGAATTTGGTAGGGTTTTGAGAAGACTTAGGGAGTTTGTTGGGATGTTTGTGGAATTTTTGTGGGATGTTTCTGAAATTTTGTGCGATTTTGACCAGACTTGAAGAATTTTGAAAGAGTTTTCTTAGATCGTGTGCAAATTTCTGGAGATTTTGTGGGATGTTTCTGGAATTTGGTAGACATTGTAGAGACATGAAGCATTTTGAGGTATTTTTCTTAGATTGTGTGGAAATTTGTGGAATGTTTCTGGAATTTGTTAGGGTTTTGAGAAGACTTAGGGAGTTTGTTGGGATGTTTGTGGAATTTTGGTGGATGTTTCTGGAATTTTGAAGGACTTTGATGAGACATGAAGAATTTTGAGGTATTTTTCTTAGATTGTGTGGAAATTTGTGGAGATTCTGTGGGATGTTTCTGGAATTTGGTGGAGTTTTGCGAAAATGTAAAGAATTTTGTGGGAGGTTTCTGGATTGTTGTGTGATGTTTTTGAAATGTTGTGGAATGTTCTGGAATTTGGTGAGATTTTGAGGAGACTTGAAGAATTTTGAGGGATTTTTCTAGGATGTGTGGAAATTTGTAAAGTTTTTGTGGGAAGTTTCTGGAATTTGTTAGGGTTTTGAGAAGACTTAGGGAGTTTGTTGGGATGTTTGTGGAATTTTGGTGGATGTTTCTGGAATTTTGAAGGACTTTGATGAGACATGAAGAATTTTGAGGTATTTTTCTTAGATTGTGTGGAAATTTGTAAAGATTTTGTGGGATTTTTCT
>NW_028256069.1:0-49820 GCF_971803275.1 Cyanistes caeruleus | reverse complement strand
AAGGCACAATGTTTAGTATAGCTTTGCAATGAGTGTATAAAGTTACATTCACTTTAATTTTAGACTAAAGGCAGGAATGTTTTTGCTTTCTCAAAGTCTAAAGTTTCTGGTAGGAGCAAAGCTAATCTGGTTTTGCTCATCTAGAGCAGACAGTAATGGCCAAATGGAAACATGTGCCTACAGTTTTGCACTGATCTGTAGACAGCAGTGGGTTTTGAAGCAGCACAATTCCATCTTTCCCGAGGACAGCAGGAATGGTGAGACAGGGGAGCTCAAAAATTGAAAAGGATCGAGAAGGGAGCAGCAGTCATTGTACCTGGTAAGCCAGAATGAAACTGCAGTGCCTCTGGTAGGGATGTGGATAGTAAATGCAATGTTTGTATAGGAGGTAATAGCTCAATAAGGCAGTGGGCTGGTTTCCCAGGTCCTTAAAGGCTACCTGCTACAAAGCATCTGCAGTTCAGCTGGTCCCATTGTGATATGTGCTGGTAGGGCTCTCTGGAGAGGGAGTTGTTCCATTCATCTCTGTCATGCAGCAAGTTTGAGTCCAAGCCTGGACTTTGTTAAAGCTGAGTTGGTGTGAGTCCAGCTTCTTTCTTTTGTCTATTTTTTTATTATTTTTTTTTTGTAAATTTATCTTTTTGTTGTTGTTGTTTTTCTTTTCTCCCCAAGACATCAAGTCAACACATTTTGTACTTTTTTTTCTGGAGGAGGAAACAGACTGGCTCAGTTGGCTGCATAACACTATCTGGGCTTGGGTTAGTGGTTGTTCTCCTTGTACACAGCTGCATATTTCCTGGACTCATCACCATTTCAACTCAAGGCCCACACAGAAGTAGGTTAACAATACAAATATTTTTCACAAACCATCTGATCCAGCTAGAGTGCCAAGACCTGGCCCTAAAACTAGCCAGATTTATTAGTATCAGTTGGATCCATGATGATTTTATCATTTTTTGTTTGATGTTGTCCTTTAAATCCAAACTCTTCAGTCTCCAATGGTAACTCTAAAAGGGGATTTTGTATTTTTGTTAGGGAGCAGAAAATCTGACCTCTGGAGAAAGCTGCCTGAGCTACAAGTAGAGCCCCAAGCCTGAAGTGTGTGTTGCATCTCAGTCCTACCAAACACCATTCACCATCCCTGGTTTCTTTCACAAAAAAATCATACCCAGCCTTGTGAATTAGTTTTTTGAAAAGTCTTCCAAAAGCAACAAAGTGACCTCAGAGCTTGGGAGTGATTTCCAAGCAAGGTCTGCACCAGAGGGGGCTCTGAGGTACAAATGCCTGAGCTCATTTGGAGACAGGAGATATGTCCACACAGCAGCAAACCCAGCTGTCCTATCCCCTTATCCAGAACTGGTATTTGCAGCAAACTCCAGTGTCCTCTTCCAGACACTCAAACGAGCTGGCCACTGAAAGTTTCTAGTATCCAAGCATTCTCTGAAAATTATGCCCTTCAACTTTTGTCTTTGGTTTTATTGCTGTTGCTATTCTCTGTCATGTCTCTTTTAATTTAAGTCCTCCAGGGAAAAGACACTCTTCCTTATTAGGAGCTCATACAATGTATAAAACAGCAGGGCTCTATCTTTCGCTCTCTAGGATCAAGCAAACAACCTGTAGAAATAAATTTTGTCAAAACATGTCAACAGAAGCTTGACTGAGTAGCACATCTCACTACAGTAAAGGTGGTATGCCTGATACAAAAGATTACAAATGAATCACTGCTTGTTTTTGTTGAATAAGATCCTCTTGCTTCCTTGCACTGTCACATTTATTTTTAATTGCAGATGCAGTGTCAACTTAATTCAATATGCGGAATGATTAGTAGAGTATAACCTGCAACAACTGGACAGGTAGAGCACTCTTAAGGATCTTAGCTGGGCTGCAATTAAATAGAGGTCGAGTATTTGAATAAGCTTCAGATTAAATTTTCCCTTCATTTTCTGAGTTGCTCTTATTGGCCAACTATTATACAGTACCTAAAAATGTAAATCTTCAAGTCTCCAGCTGCTCAAACAAGACCTTTCACTGACACAGTGTTGTCTTTAAATTGAAAAAAGTGCATAGTTGCAGGAAGCTGGTCATTGAATCTTTCTTTTTCCTGCCTTTACTAGAAGAATATTTGCCTTATCATATAGAAGTGGAGAGGAAAAAAAATACATATATATATATTGCTAGACTCTTCCGGTTTAATACTGAATATAAGGGTTTGTTTTTTTTGGTATCACAAAACTCTTCGAGTAAGATCTCCAAATGTTATTTTCTTCACTGAACATATGTGAAGTGCCATTGCCCTTTTTAGCCCCAAATGTATGTCTATGAGAGACTGAGTCAAGTTTTTTTGTTATATTTTCTTTCTTTGCCAGTTTCTTCTAAATAAAGGTGTTAGGGTAGGGGAAAGTTAGAGCAATCACCCATTTCATAGTATGCCAAAGAACAAAAAAATAAACAGCTTGCATTTTTGCTGTATTTTGGCCACACCCTTCACCAAGATTGAGGTTGTGATGTCAACACTTATAAAGGTTTGAGGATTTGATTATTTGGATTTGGACAATATTAAAAAGTAAAAAGAGGATGAGTTGACATCTTCACTGCCTGCAAAGGGTTCTCTGTTTTCAACAGAGTTTTAAGAAGATATTGTGTGTCTTCAAGTTGAAGGTTGCTTGTGCTGCAGATAATTGGAGTATCTCCTTTTTTTAATACAAATTGGATCCAAAGAATCTCTACAAATAATACAGCAAAGTTCTGTGTCTCAATGTGCTGTTTTTACACGTCATGCTTAGCTTTGTAGGGCAATCCTCACTATACTACGCTTCTTGCTAAAAATAGGGATATTATGTACTAGAAAACTGTAGCTAATTTTTTCCCATCAAAAATGTGTTTGACTTTTGAAAGGGAGAAGTTGAGGGATAGAGCTGAAAGGTTGGTGCCTTTTCAGTTGACATGTTTTAGGATATTTCAGCTTCTTATTTCATGTCAATTTTCAAAACTTTCATTAGAAAGCGGAATCAAGGGAAAAAGAGAACATAATTTTTGATGAACCTGTGTGATAGAGAAATAAGCACGAAATTTAACTACATAGGCATAAATTATAATAAGTTCCTGTGTGGTACTACAACACATGGATACCTCAGACATGAGTGCTGTCAGTTTTGGACAGAGTCTGAAAAATTATTTGATTTTATATTATAACATTTTACAATTTCATAGGGTGAAACTCCAGGTCTCAAATTTCAGTCCCTGTGTACTATGGGAACTCTTGGAGGGTGAAATAATTTTCCTCCTAGAATTCCAAACCAGAGCTTTTGCTGCAGTTCAAAAGCACTTTGGGATATCTTGGGATTTCATTTTAGCAGCCTAGTCCTTTATAGAGATTAACCATTGTACACTCGTGATTTTGCAATAGCAGCACTGAGCTTTATACCACTCAGTTATAGATAAAGTCTCAGCCCCAACAGTGGCCTATCAAAACTGAAGTTATATAGTAACACCTGGGGCTCTGGGTAGACCATCTAGAAATATTTAGGAGAAAGTTTAGGAAAAGGATCAGAGGTGAAGGAGATGAAAGAGAATTACAGTTAGGAACCCCTCTTGTTTTCCCTTCCCTGTGCCCAAAAAAAAAAAAAAAAAAAAAGAAAAGAAAAGAAGATAAAAAACCTCTGTATACACATTATCATAGAAATAGATTGCCCTGCAGCTGCTCCACTCCAGATATATTAACAGCTCTGGGATTCAAGAAACCATTGTACAAGCATAAGCTTAAAGCCATCAGAGTGACCGCAATGGACTTTTTCATTAACAACAGGATCACAGAGGAAGAATTTACTCAGGCGGAACAATTAAAAAGCATGGGGCTGCAATAAAAGGGAATGAGACTTCAACTCTTTCTCTGCTTCTGTCTTTAGGACTCTTTCTGCCTTCCTGTCTCTCTCTTTTTTCCTCCTTCTCTCTTTCACGTTGTTGTTCTAATCCAGGGCTCCCAATGGTCTGGCATTACATCTTCCCTTGAATTAGCATTCCCATTCCCCCGGGAGGGCTGCTGTGGTGATGACTAAGGGAAGGGGTGATAAATGTTAACAGAAACACTTTTGCAGAGTGCTGATTTTTCTGTTTGTAAAGCATGCACCTGCACAAAAGATGCCGAGTGAGAGAAAATAACTCCATCTCGATGGGAGACAAGCGCACCCGGAGACACACACCTACTTAACATACATTACAGGGATGCCCTGTAGTAGTATCACACTGGGACTTGTATGGCAGAGCAGGAAGGGGGAGAGGGGAGGAGAGGTGCAGAGTGGAGAGGATGTTTGCTTTGGGGTTAAGGCTATCGCTCACATTTTGTATCAGTGGCACACGGCACCAGCACCCCTTCCTTTTGTGACCTTGTGCATCTCTCTCACTTGGTGTCTCAGTTTGTCAGCATCAGCGTGGTTCATGAAGTGGGGGTGGACAGCTGGGGCTAAGGGAATTTGAGTCTCTGAGTATCAGCCACACTCTAAGGATGCATCTTTTCAGGGCAGTTCAGTTCATTTCTGAACCCCCACATTTTTACATGTGGAATTTAAGGGGAAGGAGGGAGTCCATAGGTGACAAATTAGAAACTGGGGCGGTTCCAGTGCCTGTGGGGTCTACATATGGAGATTAAGATGAGCAAACTAGAGCCTTGTCCCACCTGAAATGCCACTCATGCCCCACACCACAGGGATGTATCACTACACCTCCCATCACATCACCTGAGTGATGAAGGAAGGAAGAGTGGGATCGTGGCTTCACACTGGGGTGTGTTTATCTTCAAGAAGCTACAACTGCAGGAGCCATAACTTCTTAAATAAATATAGTAGACTCTGCTTTGGTGTTGGAATAAAAATGATAAATATGAGCAACACATCCACATTTGATGAATTGCAGGGCTAAATGTTCTCATGCATATGTCTGAACCACTTCCTGAGTCACCCATTCTTGGCAACATCTACTTTTGGGCTCTCTATTATTCATGGCCATACTGTATTTGCAGCATTTTTAGCTGAATGGACAAAGTAAGGCCATGGACATTTTCTGGGAGAAAGGTCAGTGCACTCCCCATATTGTAGATTGAGAAAAAAGTAAAAAATTTGTTCAGGCCAGTGGTGGATGCACAGAAACTTGAGAGTGATATAGTTTGCTTGTGATTATAACTAAGGATTTGGTCTAAGAATATTGCATTACCAGGACCTACTAGGCTGCCACAAAGTTTGGATTGGTTTGGAAGCCTGTGTCCAATTTTTTTCTGATAATAGCGAATTTTGGTCTTTCTCTGGAATTATTATTGTAAACAATTATAGAATAGGGGGAAATACTGATTACTTTTTTCTATGTTTATGAAACACTTACATTAAGAACAAGCGATGGAGGTAGCTTTACCAATTAACATATTGTAAAAGTAAAGAAGGATAACTCCTTTTTTAGTGGAAACCTTCTTTGGTTTACTTTTCCCTTCTCAGGGTTGGAGATGGTGTGTACAACCTGATTCTGCCGTTTTTTTTATGAGGCAGAGGCTCAGCTTCTCAATATTGTTGTACATGTCTAGGAAGGAGGGAAGGAATACTTTTAATCGGTTTCCATCTCACCATCAGGCTGGTTCTTCACCAGTGATGGACGTGGGGTAATAATAAGGAGAGGACAGGACAACAAAGACCCAATCTCCTGCTACCTATCAAGGCAGGCTCATCACTCAGTTGGATTGAACACAAAGTTATGGTGGGTGTTCTGACCCTTCTTTATGTGGAAAGTTGAGATGAATGAACAAATTCAGAGCAAGCACTAGTTCATTGAACAGTTCCAGCCAGCAAATTTACTTTAGGAGCCTTAATGGCTATGTCTAGCACTTTCTTTCAAAGGTTCTCGGAGAAAGTTGCATGAGCAGGTCTGCCAAAGAACTTGAGTATGTCTGAGAAGTTCTTGGGCTTTCTAGGAGTCCTTAGAAGAGAAGCCAGGGTGCCAGTCTTCAGGCTTCAAACTGCAGAACACGCAGTTGTGAGGTGTTGGTAAAGACATCTAAACACCCTGCTCACAAGGAGCTTCAATCTTTGACAAACAGCAAGCACTTTGAGCCAGACAAGTCACTGACTTCATCCAGAGAAGGGAGGGGAAGAGAGGCAAAGGCAATGTTTAATTAGGAAACTAATTTCATGACATCATGCCTCCTGGCCTTTATTCCATTAATGAAGCTGAAAGTAGGCCACAAACTACAGGGATTTATTCTTCTCTATTGGGACCATGTTATATCTGTCTGTCTGCTTGCATGGAAAATGCAACATCATTCCCAGTTGTTAACTTATTCCATAAACATTCACCATTCACTCTTCTCTTCCTGTACTCTCATTTGTACTGCATGCCTAATGCCCTGCTCTCTCTGTATACTAATGTGGGCATATTTTTATTTTTTCTTATTATATTTTCTTAGAGCAATGGGCATAGGAAAAGTGGAAACAGCCACCTCTGAGGATTTACCTGTGGGCTAAGCTCAGAGTAGAAGGGCTGTCTCCCAGGATACTGAGAGGTGCTGAAACAGAAATTGTGAGATGGGAGAGCAAAGAATTAATGTTGGTTTTACCTGTACCGTGGGATGAATACTGAGGATCTGATAACTCAGCCCTTATGTGCAGAGGGAAGAGGGAGAAGAGAACAGTGAAAATTAGCTGGAAGCATGCTTGGGATAGTGCAGATTAAAACGCCTCAAGACCTGGCCCGTGCCCTGACTCCAGGCTCCCGGTGTTTTATGATAACGAATCTGTAGCAGTGCCTGTCTCCCCCTCTCCCCAGCGTCTGCTGCTCCCCACAGACAAGGCAGTGGAGCAGAAGGCACGTCTGCTCCATGCTGCTACAGCTCACAGCCCGGGGTCCTAACGCAACATGCAACAGATGCCAGGTCTGGTTCCTGCTGGAGCCATCCTCTGTCAAGACATTGGGAAAGGAAGCGTCCTCAGCCCTTCTGCCGTCACTGTGGAGGCACTTAGCTGGGTTAGAGGGGAGCAGTGTCTGAAGTCAGCCCTGTATCAATCACCACAGCTCCTAAGACAGGACAGAGAAGGACATGTTTGGATAATATAAGTAAATAGCTCCAATGGCCAGCTGCCATGAGCAGGGGCAATGTCATCCCCTGCCCTTATCTGCATGTTTGTGCTCTCTCTGCTGCACCAGCGTAGCACTCATCAGGTTTGATCACAATCATAGAATCAGAGAATATCTGGTGTTGGAAGGGACCCACAAGGATAATTGAGTCCAGCTGAAGAGTTCCTGAGGTGAACTAGCTCATGTAGCTGACCAGGCCTGGGGTGGGACCCATGTTGTGTCAGACAAGCCCTGAGAAAAGGGGAGGAAAATATATTTGTCTGCTTCTGCCAAGCAATGCTGTCCCATGGATCTGCAGTGACACTGAAGTCTTGGATCCCTTTCCCAGGCTGCAGAGAAACCAAAGTGAAGGCTGGGAAAGTAAGTAAATGCTGTCATGAGAATACAGCATCTCAGTACTGAAAATTGTGAGTTATACCCAAAAAAATGCAGTCTCTTAGCTCAGGCATGTACCCACCCTCTGTGTCTGAACAGTATCAGCACACATTACACCCAGCCACTCCAAAGGCCTGCTCAGCAATCAGCTGGGTATATTCATAGATGTTAAAGCCCCGAGGACTACTGTGATAATCTGCTTTGACCTACATAACATGGGCTGGAGAAATTCACCCAGTATTTCCTGGAGTGAAAGGAATTGTTCTTCCCAGAGTGATTTCATTCAAAGTAGGACTGAGTTGATTGTCTGTGTGTTTGTGTGTGCTTGTGTTTAGCTATGCATTATGTTGTGTCTCCTTTTAATTCTTTCTCCATCGCCCATTAGTGGCCTTTTCCCTTTTTCTGAATGCTTAAGCCCTTGAGGATTTAACAGAATTCAAAGGATTCAAAATTCAGATTTGTGAGTACGACAACTGGAAATATCACCACAAAAATGTGTTTAGCTCACCCCAGACAATAGGGCCAGAACAGCATTTGTCATTCTCTGACCAACCACAGTGAAAAGGTGTGATTCAAATTTCAGATCTGCATCCATGACACTGGTTGAATAAACATAACTTTTGTGTGGTGTCTGACTGCTTAAGGACACCAGCAAACACTGATGAAGTCAGCACTGATGCTCTGTGTCACAGATTCCCCCTTTGCAGTGAAAAGGGTCAGTCTCAGATAGCATAGTCAGAGCAGTCACATCTTGTCACAAGTTTCCTTTACGGCTGGCATTTGTGTATCCAAAGCAGAGCACTATTCTCTATCTGTCCTGCACTCATTGTGGGATCAGCTGTCCCACACCTTCATGCAGGATGCAATCCAGCAGTCCCAGATTTGGGAAAGCTCTGTGTTTTCTAAGCTGGCAGGCACCAAGGGATGCATTTAGGCTGATGAAAAAAATATTTCAGTTTGTTCAGGCGCTGGCCTCAGAGATTGTGTGAGTGATGTTTGCTGGTTGTACTTGATGCTTATGTGAGGAAGACTCCCTCCCCTGCAAGGATAACATTGCCTTGAGAGATTATGAGCTGGGTGCAGACATTTCTAAGTGGGAGGTTGAAGGACTGGTTTCTCCACACCAAGGTATCCCTGTGCATTGTCTTTTTTTCTAGGAAGGTCCTCTTCAAGCTGTAGCACAAAGTTCTATTCTACTTCCTTTCACAAAATCTAAGCAACATTTTAGCTCTTGTTTACAAACTATCCTTCATGTATGTACTGCCCTGCTGCTTCTTGGCCAAGTAAATTCACAGCACAGTGCTGTTGTTTGGCCCTTTTCCTTGGGCTTTCTTCTATCAGATGCAGGTGTCTGATCAAAATGTAGTCCACTGAGCAGCAATGGAAGTCCCAGAGCAGGAAAGATGACACTATGTCGTGAAGGACTTCTAGTGACAGCTCTTGAGCTGAATAATCCTTTTTACCTGGTTCCTACCTCACATCAACCCTGACATGTAGGTCCTTCCTCTCCACGTTGTCCCAGGGCCCTCTGCCCACAGGCAGGTGCAGAATTCATCTGGTACTTCACAAGCATCTATCTCCAGTCTCCTAGCAGCCCTCCATCCCACAGCACACCCCCAACTCTGACTGTCTTTGCCTTCCCATCCCCAAGTCCAAATCTCCTGCCCTGCTCCTGCCACGAGCAGTGAGCAGTGGGAATCAGCCCTGTCCCTCCTGCTCAGCAATGCAGGGTGTTACAACAAGGTCAACCAGCCTGACCCCTGTGTGTTTTTTTATAAATACATCCTCCAGTCACCAGGTCAGCCGCATAAAGACTTCTTTCTGAAATACGGGAACCTGACAAGTGCTTAGCAGACGGCCCGACATCCTGAATCCGGTCTCTGCGAGATTCTCCTCTCAGCAGCGCCGGCACATGCTGTTCTGATGGTGCGGTGCCAAGTGACTTCTGGGTCAGCGCTGATCTTTGGAAATAAGTCTCAGTGGGGGATTGATGACAGAGTTCTTCTGACCTGAGGGAAATCGGTAGGAGGAAGGCACAGAAGCGGAGTTGGTCTGCAGGAGGGGGTGAGGAGGGGAAGGGGCGGGCAGAGGGGAAGGGGGGATGGAAAGCTGGCGACTGGAATATTAAATCCTCTTGAGCCAGGGATCATGGGGAGGCAGCCGAGCCTTTAGCTCCCTTCCTCATGGGCTGTTTTCCAGGGAAGGAAAACAGCTTTAATCTGTTAGAAGAATCCCAATTTGTGTTTGAAAGCATATGTTTACGCTGGGAATCCAGCAAACGGCACTGCAGTGCTTAACTAGTAGGTCAATGCTGTGGACTGGGAATTCAGCTCTGCCTTCAGTCTGGAGAGTTTATCTACACAGATCTGAGCTGCCGTGGTGGTACTGAGGAGCAGCATTTGCACAAGGAAGGCCCGGAGGATGCTGGCTCTCCAAAAGGCTCAGCTGGACCTGCATTTGTTCTGAAATCTGACAGGGACTGTGGGAACTGTCCTGTCCCTCTCTGCTTTTAATGAGGAGCTGGGACCCCCTTTCTGCCTGGCCAGAGCTGGCAGGACTCAGCCCTGGCATTGAAGGGTTGCTGGTCAAACAGGTGAAAGGGAGGCAACCCTTTGGCAGCTGTGACCTCGGGCAGGAGCCCACACTCCCTCCCCCCAAAACTAAAAAGAGCATGTAGAAGCCTCAGGCGTCGTTTTGTTACAGCAGGTCTGGCTCTTGCACACCTTTTGTTGCAGAAAGCCAGTAGTGTCCTCAGGAGAAAACAGTACAACCAGCTCCTGGGATGGCAACCTCTGTGCAAATGCTGCAGTCACGGTGTGCAGAGCAAATTCATCCTTCACCCCACTGCTGCTCCCCTGCCCCCAGCATGGTCCATGAAGAACTTCCTACAAGCTGCAGCAATGCTTCACCCTGCTTTCTCATTTGAATCAGAAGGGCTCTACAAATGGTTTCTCCAAATGGAGGAACAAGAAACAGAAGGGTTTAACCGAATATGTGAATTGTGTTAGGCCAAACTCCAGCACAACCTCCCTGTTGACCTTACTGATGGCTTTCAGCCAGGCTCATTTTGGTTTAGTCACTTAGGGATAGCCTCGTTTGTGACAATGAGAAAATATTTACACTGGGTATTTTTATCAAGCGGGCAAAACCTAGTTTAAAAAACCCAACAAATAGTCTGGATAATATGAATTATCTCATTGTAGCTTTGCTCCTGAAAGGTAATGCTGAAGTTAAGATTTCCCTCCACATCCTATGTGAGAACACAGTGCAGCACTGCACATGGAAGCACAATAGAATAGTAACTCTATATTACTCCTCTCTTCTCAGAATTATCCCTAACTTTGTCCCATAATACCATTCTTTATATTTAAAAATGTGAGTACAGGAACAGATTCTCAGAATTTCCATAAAAATTATATAGACAGGTACAATCTGCTGCAGGCAAGACAAGGAATACGTGATTTTCTCATTCTTTATTTGATTTGTCCAGCTATTTCTCGGCATGAGACAAGACAAGGCAGGTGTTTCCTTCACCTCTCATAGTAAGGTGCAAGCATGCATCAAATAAGGAAGAGCTTGTGGCCATCTCCCATGTGAGCATTGCCTAAGAAAGTGCTGGGGAAAGATCTCTGGGGGAAATATCACGCACTGGGAGAGGGAGATTTCACTGTGATTTGGTTGCTTCTGCAGAGGCGGGAAGCAGAACATCAGAGATGGAATAAGATACTGTGGCTGAGATCTAAAATGATGCTGCTGCATCTCCCTTGGCAAAGGCCTCTCTGCAGAGATCAGGGAAGTTTTGCTACCTTGGGACACTTGGAAGCCGAAATTGCAGCTTAGGCTTCAGGTAATTGATGAGTTCACATCCAGGATACTAAATCTCCTTAATTGCATGGCGAGTTTTAAGGAGTTTGGGCCAAGTCCCATGATATCATGGGAATACATTAGTTGACAGCTAGGGACACAGGATTAATCCCAAGTCTTGAAGGCCTGGTGGTGTCTACTCCCAAAGTTATTAGTCAGACTTGGAGTTACTTGTGTTTGGCATTAGGAAAGGTGCACTGAAACATAATCGGCTTCTTCCAACTCCATCCCATAAAGGGAGAACAAGGGGTGACTTGGTGAAATTAATGGCTGGTAAATTTAGAATAAATAAAAAGAAACCACTATGCCATGTGCCAGTCCCCTGTGGGATTTACAGCCACAGGAGGTCATCGAGACAAATACTGTGGCTGTATTATTAAAACAGGCTAGATAATTTTATTACCATTAATAACGTTTACAGTTATGTAAGCTGAGATAATGAGGCTAATCAAATCTCATGCTTCAGGGCATAAACTGATTGCCTGCAGGGGTCAGGAAGAAGTTTCTTTTTCCCCACATGCAGCACTGCACAATTGGCTAAATGATCTGTCTGGGGGGAACACCAGCACACTGGCTGTCCCCAGAGTGGGTGACTAAAGCCAGCATCATGGCCCCATCCACGCTTTGCTGCCATCACTTCTTCCTCCATGTGCTCCTGCTGTTTTGGTTCTGACCCCATCTCCTGGTGTGCCACTCCTCCTCATTTCCTGAGCATCCTCTGCATTCTCACTCTGCACCCCAGGTTCCTCTCGCTGCCTCCAACTGCCTCTTTCCATGCTGTCTGCAATTTCCCACCTCCTGCACCACCCACACCTTGCCTCTGCACCCTGCCACAAGCTCCAGCACGCTGGCTGGGAGCCCAGGCTAATAAGGCTGGCTCAATTTGTCTGACCCTGTCCAAAGCTGACCCTCTGTGGAACAAGAAAATGTGTTTGTGTGGGGTCTGGGGTTCATGGTTCAGGTTATGAACCTGTGATATTTCCTGCTGTTTCTTTGCAGATTTATTTTAATGACTTAGTGCATTCCCTGGTAACACTCAACAGCCTCTGCTGAAAAGTTTTTTGTAAGCAACCTGACAAAAGTGAGGGCACGTTTGCTGAATGTCCAGAAAAAAAACCCCAACATCTCTTTCTTGGCGCACAGAAAGACTCTGAGGAGAAAGGAGAGGTGATAAGTAGAAAGGGAAGTGCTTTTGGATATCTCTTCTGGGGAGCAGGTGAAAATAGCAGTCGTGTCATTGTTATTTTGGGTGAGATGGGGAAAGGAGAAGCGAGGGAGAAAGTGTCATTTAAGTCACATGCAGTGTTTTGGATCTGCAGTGATTACTCATGCAGATATCTGTGCTGGCGTCTGACAGGCAGATGAACGGGCTCTGGGCTTGCAGAGCTGTGAGCAGGGGAGGTCAAACTCCAGGTGAAGAGGTTTGAGATGTTCACTGAACTGTTATTAATTTGGCCAAAGCAGCCATGTACCTGATAGCCCCAGGGGCAGTTGTCCCCTGTTTCAGCCAGAGAGGGGTATGGTGGAATCAAGGGCTGGTTCTGACTAGGTCCAAGGCTGCTTCTTCAGCACAATGGTCCAAATTTTTCAGCTGCCAACACCACAAGTAGTTATCAGGCCCAGCTTCTCACAAATTCTGTGACAGTCACTTGATCCTCTGATTTCCACTTCAAATGTATAAACAGACCAGAAGAGAACTTGAAAACCTGCTAGGAAAGGACTTTAATAAAGTAAGTTTGCTCCTGTTGCAAGAGTTCAGATGACTCCAGGGCATGTACAGAGCTGTGAGCAGAGCTGATGTACACTTGCTCTTCTCAGTCAGAATGGTGATACATTTTCTTCTTTAAGCATCCTTCCCAATTAACTCAACTTGGTGGGAAAGACACCTTATGTTGAGTACCCTGCTCAGATTTTGTCCCTGAAAATACATGTGAGAAGCATGCATCACACATGGCAGACCCCTTCACTTCAGAATCTGTGCTCACCTTAAACAAATTGGGAAGCTACAGGCTTTGTCAAACCCTGTCCATGATGTAGCAGAACAACTTGATGTGTGCACTTTGAAGGGGTCTCTATATGGGCACAATATGGGGGTGGCCTCACTGAGAAAATCCCTTACTGAACAATATTTATTAAAGCAGACAGGTGCAGAATGCACCTTTCAATACCCCTTTCTAGCTGAATGCACTGAAAATTACTAGTGCTTTATGTAACTCCATTGGGGGCCACTGAGATTTCAGTTTTGCAATTAGATGCTATAACAGATATGTATAAAAATATATTATGGAGTTGGAATTTTTTTTCCCCTTCCTTCTCTTTGGTTAATCCTTCCTCCCTTAGAATTCTCTTGCTCTCCTGCTTCCACTGCCTCCTGTGTGGTTTCCCTTGATCATCTCCCAGGAGTGGTACTGTCAGTACCAGAAATGTGAATCCCAAGAATCATTTGGACTGGGACTGTGTATGAGAGACGCCTTCTCCTGCAAGTGAATGATTGTCCCAGGCTTTGTTACCACTCACCTGGTAGCATGCTTTTCTTCTTCTTGTCCACATATATCCTTGGGATGGAGATTGTTCTGCTAGCTTGTATACCTTGGAGTATTTTGTAGAACATTACCCCATGAGAAAAAAACTATTTGATTTCGGAGCTAAGATTTACTGATTAACAGAAATATGAAGTTCAGTCTTGGTGCAGTGGGGCTAATTCTTAAATATTTTAAAACAAATTTTGCTTCTAAGATGCCTTGATTTAAATTTGTGGTCCACTTCCACACATAAAATGGGAGATATGGGATTTTAACACCAAAAATTGAGCTTAAAAGCAGGCGGGCTTGATTTAGAATTAGAAATTTAGAGAGAGCTGGACGGGAAGGCTATGCTCTCTTAAATAAAAAAAAAGATTTAAAAATTAAAAGTGGTGTTTTACAGAGCCAGGGCTGACTAGAGAAATACTATGTGCAACAGTAGCAGCCGTTGCCCCACTACAACCCCTAGGTAGACAGCCTAAATTGCTCTTCACAACAATGGTGTTTACTCCAATTTTCAGCTCCACTGGTGCAAATACACCAGAGGTTGCACTCTTACAGCTATCCTGGTGGCTGCTGAACACACAACCACTTATCCTCCCCAGGATGGAAAATACTCAATCCCACCCAAAGCTCTTTTTCTTGCTAAACTATCTTCTGAGAAGTTCACTGGAAGATTAAATACCTCCTTCTGCTATCGCCCTCCTCTCTTTATATTTTTATCACTCTGGATGGCCCAACCTTTCCCTCTTAAAGCTGTGCACAGTGGTAATATAAAACCCAGACGAAAGCACAGAAGCACCGAAGACAGCAGCCAAGTTAGAATTTAGGTTGCGTCCTCTGAGCTCCTTTTCGGAATACTGCGGGCTTAATTTGTTGTTTGAGCATCTCCCATATTTATAATAATACCCTCTATTAAACAACATGCCGTTAGCCATAATTTCCCGTGTGATTTACATATTTATTATTTTTATTTTTATATATACAGAGGGTGATTTTGTCTCTCAGAATCTACTGCTCTCAGATGGCTCTGGTTGTTGCATTATTATTTTTTTCCCCATCCTTTACCAAGTGATCAGAGACAGATTTCAGGGGGGTTTTGGCTAGTTTGTTTTTTTTAATAGGGTGGCCCGGCTGAAGAAGAGTAGAGTGAAAATGGGTGCAATGCAGTAAACCTGGAATCGACACAAGGAACCCAGAAGGTCTGCTAGGTTCTTGCCTCATTAAGAACTCCATATCTGCTCACTGACTAACCTTGCAAATGAGTTCACGCTCAGTAAAGGAAATTGATTACTTTCCATTGCAATTAACATCTGGTCCTGGGTCAGATCATTAGGATAATTTGTTATAGAAAAAACCAAAGAAGCTAGCTACAGGGTAATAAAGTTTCTTCTGGACCCAATTAAAGATGCATTCTCTGGTTATTTTGCGGGACATCAGCCATCTCTTGGGGGTATTTCCAGGGAGAAGGGAGCACATGGAGTGGACAATAGGTGGTGGAATGCCATATATGAGAAACAGATATCAGGGGAATCATTTACTTCTGCCTCTAGGAAATGCTCCCATTTGCAGTCTGAGTTTCAGAAATGATGTATGACATCTATTTGGTAAGGAATGTGCGGGGCTGAAGGGCTGGTAGGGACTGTGAATCTCCAGGGATTCCACTCAGTGAAGACTATGTTCCAGTTTCGGACAGGTTCACAGATAAAAATAAAAATTAAAAAAAATCTTTTTTAATTTCACATCCCTGTTTGCTCTGAGACTCATAAAGATGTTGGCTTTCACCAGCAGAGTTTTCCCAATTTGAAACAAAACTCTGAATCTTGCCCAAGAACTAATAAAGGGTTTTCTTAGATCTGAGACCTACTTTTTTTTTTTTTTTTTTCTTACATGTATGTATATCAAAAATCTAAGAAATCTCTAAACATATAGCAGCCAAATTTCAGCCCCGTGTATTGATCCAGCTAAAAAAGAAGCAAACACCACCACATAACAAACCTAGTTTCCATTCATTTTTCTTGCAACAACAGGTTTGCATGGCTCCAGAGAGAGAATTCTCATTTTGGGAGCCATGATACAGTTAGAAATCGAAGCAATGCTGTTCATATTCATAGCAGCAAATGCTCTTGTAACAAACCTGTAACAAACCTGTTAGTGTCTGTGACTTCCTGGTGTTTCTTGCACTTCTTTCTGTGGTCACTTAGAAGTTCATGGTGACAGGAAGGCTCAAAAACTAAGTTTTCCTGCTGCACAACCACCATACTCTACCACTGAGGTAAAGGAGAATCTTCATTAGTAGCAGAATGGATAAATAATGTTCTGATTGCATATATCTGAAATTGGCAAGCGGCAGGTCAGAGTCGGGTGGGAATTGATTTTTTTTTTTCACCATTGGAGAAGAGTTTTTGAGTTCACTTTTGATTGAATACTTTTTTTCCAGTTGTGGTGAGAAGTGAAATTAGGAAAATGTGGCAAATAAACGTTTTCAAAAATCAGATTGGATCAGGTGAATATATTTTAAAATTATGAATTTAAGCTGCTTAGTTTTCTCTTCATCATACTACATTTATTCATCCTTTAGTTATGAACACAATTTCAAAGCAAAAAGTAATTTTCTAGTGACATTCACCCAGTATCTCCTATTTTAAAATTATTGAATCATTATTAATTTCAGGTTATAGAAGGGAGGTTGATTATTTGTTAAAGTTCCTTTCAATTTTGTCTGTGAAAGTTGAGGGATTTTCTCTTTTAGCAGATTTTTCTTGCAAGTATTTTCAGTTCTTTCTGACGAACAGAACATCAAAATGTGATGGAAGGAAAAGTTCAGAACATAATTACCCCATAAGAGAATATAATTGAGGTATAAGACTTTACTATATACCACTCTTCTTATTTATGTAGTTGTCCTAAGAAACAAGCAAACTCTCAGCTTAAAAAAAAATAAAAAAAATAATAAAAAAAATCAATCTTTGATTTTTTTTCTTCTTTTTTTTTTTTTTGCCTGAAAATTTGAGCCAGACATTGCTGATGGCTACAACAGTTTGGGTTGTTCTCATTGCAGCACAGGATCCAAGGGAGCAGAGCCCAGCTGAGTGCTTAGGTAGGACTCAAGTGATGCATAGACTTCGTGATGGCTCTGTGCAGGAGATGTAAATATCGGACTCCAGTGGCTTTGAAGCATCTTGCTGATAATTCATATGGCTACAGATCTATAAACCTGCTGGTTCTCAGGCACCTTTGCCACAGCTATCCATGTTAATGGGAATGGGAAATGAAGCATATATTTTTCTAGTAATGGATAAACATCAGGAGGTCCAGGGAGTTTGAATTCTTATTAGAGAAGACTACTCTACTTGTGAAAAGCCCTTCCAACTCTGGAACAGTTTAGACCTAGATCACTGATTGTGATACCTGGTTTTTCAGATGGGTTGGGTCTTCAGTTTCAAAGCTTCTGGAAGCTAGAAGAGGCTGACATTTTTAAGATCTGGCTGTGGAGCTCAGTACCATAGTCTGACATCAGCTACTGTCCTGATGACCTTGTATTTATGTTTTGTGCTAAGATCAGTCTAAGCTTGTGGTCTTTTATGATGAAACCTCAGTCTCAACACAGTGAAATAAACCAACAGAAGTATTTTTCAAGCACATTAAATGTCCAAATTTAAAGAAACTTTGGCATTGGGTCAGATGGTAGCCAGACTGCCTAGGCTGGGATTCATTTTAGCAAGCGTAGACACCATATTCCCTATATCCCTAAGCAACCTCTGTGTTCCACGAAGAAAACTAGCACTTGCAAGAGGGTTTCCATACTAAAGTAGACATTCTGGAAGGTACCTCTTTTCCACTATTGCCTCTAATGTCACTAACACAGCAGAAAAAGTTTATGCGTGGTAAAAAGGTCAAGTTGAATGCTGTCCAAAAAAGCGTGGTCTGCCTAAAATCTTCATATATCTTCATGTGACCCAAGGCTGATTTATACTCTGTGGGTAGGTGAACAGGCCAGTTACTGAATTTTACACCACAGTTCATCTCACCCCAGAGTAGACACTCACAGTTCATCATGTGAACAGGCAGAAGAGATTTCCACTAATTAAAGGAAAAGCCTAGACATCTACCTTCCAGAAACCTAAACCTGAGTGACAATAATCCTACCCAGGATTATAGGCTCATAGAATGATTCATACTGGAAGGAACCTTAAAGATCATCTCATTCCAACTCCCTTGACATGGGTAGGGACACCTTCTACTAGACCAGGCTGTTCATTCAGCCTGGCCTTGAACACTTTCAGTGATGGAGTATCCACAACTTCTCTGGGCAACTTGTTCTGGTGTCCCTTTACTCTCATAGTGAAGTTTCTTCCTAATATCTAATCTAAACCTGCCCTTTATCATTTTTTTTATTATTATTATTTTTTTATCAAAACCATTCCACCTCATCCTGTCACTCCAGGCCTTGTCAAAAGTCCCTCTTCAGGTCTCTTGTAGGCTCCCTTTAGGTACTGGAAATTTCTACAAATTCTCCCTCTAAGCCTTCTGGTCTCCATGTTCACCAACCCCAGGTCTCAGTCTGTCTTCACAGGAGAGGTTCTCCATCCTTCTGATCATCTTTGTAGCCTCCTCTGGACTCGCTCCATCAGGTTCGCATCCTTCTGCTTATTAAAAATCTTGGCTAATTTCAGTGGAAAGTGAGATAGGTTGTGCTTAAATCCCCCACCAGAAGGAGGAGTGGGTGAACTGTCTGTTTCAGAGGGATTTGAACTTGGGTGGGCTCTGGAGGCTTGTAAATGAGCTTAGAACAGTTTTATCACTATCTTGGTAATTCCTCAATAAATAAAATTAATGAGTTCTGTTGTCATCCACATCCCCACAGAAGAGGATTCAGATCCTCCTATCTCTGAAACCACTCAAGGAGTCTTGCTCCTCATCTGCTTCCTGATGATATTTTCTTTCAAAGAAAGGTCCATTTAATATGTTCCTCCCCAAAAAGTATTTGCAATTAATTCTTATCAAGGGCAACAGCTGATTTGTAAGATTGCTTCTAAATTGGTAATTAATTAACCTATTACCGAAGGAGGGAGGGGTGCTCTGATTGTCAAGAGGTTAGAGCTGATAAGTGATGAATGGTTGGGTTATATCAGGACCTTGGCTCCCCTCTCTGATCACTCTGGATGTTACCTAACCATGCATTATATTTGAACATGAATCACAGCTCCTCAGTCTTTATATTTCCTAAGCCAAAGCCTGACACACAGAACTATGGGTAGATCTCATTTATTATTGCTTAATTAAAGGCTCAATGCACAAAGAGACGCCTCTTGCTTCACTCTAGCTAGCCAGCAAGATCATAATTGTACTGATGTCGAGGCCAGCTTTCTAAGTAGCTATTGGAAGTCATAGTGAAGAAGATCTGAGCTATTCAGTAGGGAATTCTAGACAACAAAAGTTACAGTCATAATTTTTAATTAAGAAATTGCTTTTTTTTTTTCCTACCGGGCTGCAACGTTGATTCCTTCTCATTCCTCTCATGGTTCCACACTGGAGCATTACAAGTAACAGGGAATAATTAATTATTTTTCCTTGGTTTTAATTTTTGTGGCTAGGAAAATATGTTAAAATCTTTGCATTGATCAAAATAAGTATCTTATAGCCCTGATAGTATAGCAACTGTATGTTGTTTCATCACAGTAAAATAAATTTTTCGGTTTACCTTTGATATAGTCTTACAGTTTTCAGATTTAAATATTTTTATACTTTATAGAGAGCTGTTTGTAATATAAAAAAAAATTTAAAATAACAGGTTTATGCAACTCAACTGTAAAACATCTTAATTCTTCTATTTTCTGTATGTCTTTTAGTAAAAATAATTTCTTCTGGGTGAAGTAGGTTCAAAGCAGTATTTTATGTAGCCTCACATTTCTGTCTGAAAGAAATTCCATAGGTTTACAAGGTGACAGACAATGTGTAAGGATGAAAACGATCAAACTGCTTTTTTTTTTTTTTTTTTGGCAGAATCTTGCTCTTCTAAGGTGATGTAAGAGTTAGATAATGCATGACCCATCCTTAAGGGGAGTGTGCCAGAGCTGAGTTGGAAATGAAAAAAAAATTATTTTTGACTTAACAAACTCAACCTGGCAATGTTATGAGAGAGAGAGAGAATAAAATATGGAAAGCCCAGATGGCATTACAGAGTCACTTTTCCTGACTGCAAGTTTTTTTTCAGGAATTGTCCTGCACTCTGGGATGCCATAAATCGACCTTGATATAATGCTGCACTGCTCAGTTGCTGTCTGAAAACTTGCATCCTCGGCTTTTTCAGTGGTGGGGTCTGGTGTTTGGTTTTGTTTTCCATCACAGAGAAACAGAAACATTTTTTTCTGTGAGAAAGAAAGAAGGCAGGCAGGAGGCATCTTCGCTTCCCCCCACCCTGCTATGCTCCCCATCTAGCAAGATAATCTCTGTTCCATACAAATAATGATAGGCCAGTTATTCTTGAGGAAGGCAAGCATAGAAGGGGTAGAGGTCTGACAAATAGTAAGAAAGCCTAACTTCATGGGAATCAAGGGGAAAGGTGGTTTCAGATTTAGAAGTTCTTCTCTCCTGCTGACCAGACATTCCCATGTAAGGCCCTGCAGTGCCACATAGGCAGGCCCTGCTCAGCCAGACCAAGCTGGCAGGAAAGGTATTTGTTCCCTGCAAGCCCAGGTGGAGACCAATGTTACAATCCCAGAGACTTCTGGCATTCCCCTGCTATCTGTCCCTCATGGCTGCATTTTGGTTTAGCAGTCACCAGAGGCAAACTCACTGCCTGAGGCATGGACCTGTCTGCAGCTCAGGAAACTGCTGGGAGAAAACAAGGGAGATTTCCTGCATCCTTGGGCTTCTTGTCCTGCTTCCACAGGGAAGGCTCTCACCAGCTATAAACAACACTCCAGACCATCAAAGCTTTTTGCTTGGATTCAAACTTGTAGAAATGTGCTTCTTTCTGTGTGTGGGTGTGTTATGTACTAGTGAATATGGGTGTACATACAGTCACAACTCCGTACATCTGTACGTACAAATACTGTCATGATCCATCCCATTAGTGAAAGATTCCTCTGCCCAAATTAAGGTGAAAATGAGACCATATGCCAAAGTAAATCATACAGATTTTATCTAAAAAATATGAGGTGGAGAGATAGAAGGAAGTAGAAAAAGAGATGAGGGGGGAAGGGGGAGAGAGAGAGAGAGAGAGAGAGAGGGTGGGATAAGGCAGAACGTATTCACAACCCATAGACCCATCAGCATCCCCCTGGTCCTTCTCCACCATGGACTTCTTGGTGATGGGGGTTCTGGAGTCATTCTTGTCATTCTTCTGAGGGTACCATCTTTATCCAGTCCAAATTCCAAGTATCCACAGGGTGGTCACAGATGCTGTTCCCATTACTGGGGGTGATATGGGCATGAGCCATTGCTTCCTTTCCTACTGCTTCCTAATGCAGAGGGGATCATTTTTAGGTGTGTTAACCATTATGTGCTAAACAGATCGTGCTTCCACCAGGCCTGGAATTAACACCTTCTTATCACAAATTCCTTCCTCCTGTGCTTATCTCAAGTTCCTGCTGTGGTGACTTGTCTTATGGCAACTTCATTCTGTAGCCTTGTGTCCTGGGGTGGCTTCTTCCCAAATTTGCCCTAAACCAGGACACTTGTCAGTATTTGAGACAGACAACTGTGCTCTTTAAGTCCTTAAAAATGCATATGTATATATACATGCACAGATAGATATACATACATACATATACTTATACACACATATATATACACATGTATATATGCATACATACATACATATAAAAAGAGACATAACTACATAGTTTCTAGATTTCTCTTTTGCTACTTTAAGTCAAGACACCAAGAGGAATAGGTACTTAAAATTAATAAATTCAGGTTTCAAAATTTTGTTTTGAAACAAAAACAGAAAGATGTCTGTGAGACATTGAAGAGATTAGTATTGAGACACAGAACAGGCATCCTAGTGAATGTCTTATAAATATTATTATTATTATTATTATTATTATTATTATTATTATTATTATTATTATTATTATTAATAATAATAATAATAATAATAGTAATAATAATAATAATAATAATAATAGTAATAATAATAGAAGGAAAAAAATAATTGACTACATGTAGGTGTCTCTGCACCACTGCAGAGACGTCCCCAAGACTTAGAAGAGGTTTTGGAGAGGTGAGTCTCTTCACAGTCTCTCAGGGTTCAAATAGTCAGTCTTGCATATCGCTCTGCTAGTTCCCCAGTCGTAGAAGATTTGCTCCAAATTTTTACCAAACCCATCTCCTATGCAAACAAGACCCATGGTTCTGCATGCTTACTGTTGTATTCAGTGCTGTAAAACAACCCAACACCAGCTGTGTTGTCAGATTTTAGAGGTGTACTTTTTGGGATAGGGCACTGGAAGTGTAAGCACATTTAATTTTTTATTTTTTTAATTTAAATAATATCTTGTCTTATTTCCTCCCACAGAATGTATTATTATTATTATTATTATTATTATTATTATTATTATTAATCATCAGATCAGTTTTCAGGAACACTAAGCCTTATGAAACATTTTTTGTGAGCCAGCAGAGGCCAGTGGGCCACAAGTGAATAAACACTGGCCAGTTTTCATAGATAACTTCTGGCAGCAATAAGCTCTACAATAAGCTGTACACAGCCATTTACACACTCCCAAAACCCATCAGCATGGGGGAGAGGATCAAAAGAGTTAAAAGTGAGAAAATTTGTGGTTTGAGACAAGGAAAGTTTAATCAAACAAACAAAGCAAAACAAAATAAAACAAAACAACCTCCCCAAAAGAAAAATAACACTAATAGTAATAGTAATAATAGTAATAGTAATAATAACAATAATAACAATAATAACAATAATAACAATAATAACAATAACAATAACAATAACAATAATAATAATAATAATAATAATAATAATAATAATAATAATAATAATAATATCTATTGTTTATCACCACTTGTCAACTGATGTCCAGCTGGGGTCAGCTCTCTCCTGGCCATGCTTCCTCCCACCTCCTCAAGCACCTGCTGGCTGGCAGAGATCAGGACCCTGGCAGGTCTCTGATCAGAGTGAGCACCAGTGAGCAACTTCTGAAACATTGGTGTGTTGTCAATGCTATTTTCATGCTAAATACAAGAGGAAGTGCTGTACCAACCCCAAGGAAGAAAATTAGCTCTACCCCAGCTGACAGCAGGACACCAGCTTTCTCTGGAAAGTCTTCCCTGTGTAGACAAACCCTCAGGAAATTATGTTTTTGGTTTCTGGTGACATCTCTGCAATATCATGCCACTGCACTGACTTTAACCAAAACTTAGCAAAGCTAGGGCATCACCAAATGCCTCTTAAAAATGGTACAATCAAAGAAATTACTGTCTACATGCAAGTGAGGTTTCAATTAAGAGATATTTTCTGTTTGAAGGATTTTTTGGTAAATTGCCACACATTCAAAAAACAACTGAAAATTCTGCTAGCTCTTCCAAAAACATTCCTAGTGTAGTGCAGGAGGAAAATGACCTTTGGTTTCCATGTTTCCCTGCCCAGGTTTCCCCAGCAGCACATAGCATATTGACCTAGTACCCTGATTTAGTTTTAGTCAAAATACTAAGCTTTTTTTCAATTCTGGTATACTTAAACTGTGCCTGTGGTTACCAACATGCTCTCTGTTTCATTTTCTGGAACTTGGGATAACTAACTTTATGATAGTGATGTTGAGTAGCCATTAATTCTCATTTCTTTCAGCTATTCCTCAACTCCAGCTTATGAGTTCTTCAATAAAAATCTCCCAAAGTTACCTTGGCGACTCATACGTTTGCCAAGCTGACAGATTTATGACAGTTACATATATAAATATTTATATGCTGCGGCAATGCAATTTTTAAAGGCAGATATATACACTCTCACCGAGACTTTCAAACAAGGCAAAACACGCTCCAACAATGTGACATAACCATACGCAAGTCAGTGTGTATCCACACGTGCCTGAGCACACAGACACACACCCTAATGATCATACAGACTTTCTGACAAGGCTTTGTACTCAAAGACCTTTTGGTGACTCAGAGTATGCTGATGGATGTGTGGCTGTAACACACACCTCAGACACCAGAATTAAACCTCCTGCCCTACTGCACTTTGCTGGACAAGGCAGAACAGGAACACACCTCCCACAGTTTGTGGACTTCAACTTGGCTTCTGCATAGCAGCACATTCACCACTTCCCAATAAAGCTGGATACAGGACACCAAAAGATCAGCCCAACAAAGCCAGCTTCAACTGTTATCCAAGGCCATGCACATACAAGGCATTTATCTGGTAGTAGTTATAGAAGAATTACCCCTGGAAATAATTCTCTTTAATTTTGTCCTGTCACACACTCAGGTACCTTCTTTTTAGACCTGACTGAATCTCTTTTTGTTGCATTGCCCTAGGCTGGTGACCAGAGCAAATCCTTAGCCTATAAATTCTGGTGATGAGTTCAGCTGTTTTATTGTCTGGTAGAATAGATGGAGATGATACAAAGTCCAAAGTTAAAAAAAAAAAAAAAAAAGAGGAGGTGGCTAAATAGAGAGGAGCATTTATATGTAAACGACTCGGCAATTTATAGAATAAGCCAGGGATCTTTTATAAGACTGAGGGGAAGCACAATCAGCATCACGTTAACCTAGGATGTACTCTGGAAGTACCATTTTACTCACTCCATCTTCCCTTTCTTTGTCTGAAAGTCTAAATATAAAATCACGTCCCCCCTCCTTCTCTTGCTTTAAAAATAGAACTGAGATGAAGTCTTCCTCCTCCCCTGCTTTTGATGGGGAAATCTCAGTGGCTGTTTAGATTTTGCTTGTACATTAATAAAACATTACAGGGAAGTAGTAGGAGAGAGAGCAAAAATCTTTCCTGTGACATCAAAATGCCTTTCTATTCTGCTGTTGCCACTTGAATTCACTGCAGCTTCTTCTAATCTCCAAAACTTTGGCTTAGTGTGAAATGTGCACATAGGGAGAGGTTATATATGTGCATATATTTTTGGATGTGTTGTGTCTCCCAATCCCTTGGATGCACACTGAGTGGTGTGACAAAGGATCCAAGAGAGCCCTCCCTTGTACAAAGTCTCCTCTTGCCACATCTGTGGACATTGGAGGAAAAAAAGTTGGCAGGTTCCTAATTAAAGTCCCAGCCCTGGAGATTTTCCCTGTGCTTATGGCAGACTCAAAAATCTGAGCAATATCTGTCTGGGTGGGTTCTGATTTTGCATGCTTTAAAGAGGGACACTGGAGGTGAAAGGAGCAAACATAAACAACTGCAGAGAAAAGAGAATGTCAGATTCTGAGAAACAAAGGGAATCTGAGCCAAGAGAGAAGTCAGGACAATCAGTGACTTTTGAACACTCAAGCTGAGTGTCCAAAGCTGCAATCAAAACCTAGAAAACTAACTCTCTTTGCCTCATCTTCCCATCTGTAATCCCAGTTATCTACCCTGCCTTTCATTCTGTGAGCAAAGTGTGCTGCTCACTATCCTGCTACTGACTGCTAGCAAAGAGCCATGGCAGTCTGACTGCAAATTCAGCTACCTGGGTAATCCTCAACCTAAGCCAAATCACATGGGATAAGAATTAGACAGTGCTGACATTAAATATTTGTGCCATTTTGTTCTCGCCTGCATGTATCTTTGCAGAACTTACAGCACTTTCAAATACCATGAGCAAAACTGGTTTTGCTAGAAAATAAAAACTTTTGTGGTATTTGTAGCTTGCTTTTTTTGTTGTTTTGTTGGGGGTTTCTTTAGCATTAAGGCCATCAGGTATGCAAAATCATCCCTACATTCTCAGACTTTTGAAGGTCTGAGGTTCATTCACCAACCTTCCAACTTGTTTCCCAGTTCTGCAGCCGCATCTTTCCTTAGGATCTGATCCAAATCCCTTTAATCACAGTGAAAAGCCTCAATAGGCAGGGTCTGTACACTGTGCAGATATCTAAGTTCTCCATTTTTCCTTACCTGTGTAACACTGGGAAATACAACACTGTGTCTCTTCTTTCATTTTTTCATTTTTTTTTATTTAAGGGAAACCTTATTCATTGCTTGTCTTTGATATTACTGAAGTATCTTACAACACATGTATATTTTTGTATATTTTTATATATGTATACATATTTTAATATATTTTTAATACTTTTAGATATTTATTCAAATATATATGCCTATATATATTGTCATAGATATACAATTCAGCTACTAATGTCTCCTGGCTTCATGGCAAAGAATAGTTTTTAAGGTTTAATTCTATTTCATATTAAGTATGTAGCCTCAACAAAGCTACAAGTCTTACCAGATTGTTCAAATCTAGGAACAGGGCCATGTTTGAATGGTTTGTTGGAAGTCATGATTAGGAATGTTCCCATCTTAAATCACCTTCTAGGAATTAAAAATGATCATGCACTGTAAGTGCCCATTGTGCTTTTGAGGTTTGGAAATTAAGGAAGTACAATAAATTTACTGAATGGGATCTACTGTTTCTTGTCTTATTTTCTTCAGGGTAGTTAATCTTAAAATATACTGCCACGTTTGCTGAATCTGTTTGTGTGTGTGTGTGTGTGTATAGCCATTTTGAAGTAGGAACAGAAGTACAGAGAATCCTTTAGGAATTTACTGTAAGTCAGTAATGGATTTTGCTTGTTTTCAGGCCTGGTTTTAAAATGTCTTGTAAAAAAATAATATCCCCAATGCATATTGTGCAGGAATTAATGTGGAACTAGAGCAAAATTACTCTGCCTCTTAGGCATTAAAAAAATCCCAGTGACACTAAGTTCAAAACATTGCAAAAATGTGTTTCTCCCTCCTTCTCTCTCTCTAATATTTTAGTAACTCAGTATAATTCTTCATTATTGTGCTCTTTGATATATAGGAAAGGGGACCTTGAACATAGAGTAAGTGCTTCTAGTACAGCTGTAAGATATGTGATCTGCAGAGCATAATATTACATAAGCCTGATAAAGCAAAATGTTCTTAAGCCATTAGCTAAAGCAGGTTTTGTAGCAACAAGGGTTTAATTCAGTGGTGTACCACTAGTTTATACTGGTTTAACACCATCACCCATATAAGGAAAATCCATAGATAAACCTCATATTTGCAGCTGGACAAGTTTTTTACCTTTAAGGCTTTAATATTTTTCCCTTTTATTGTGGCATGGTTACATTAACAAAAATAAGCATCCCTTACTTACAGAAAACACATTTATCAAAGGACTGAAACTAAAAAAAATCATCTTTCTATGTATATGTATGTTAAGGAAGGGACCCTGATCCCAGCTGACGCTGCTCAAGTGGCGCTTGGATCAAATGATCCCTTTCCAAACAAAGTGACTCTGGGATTTTGCAGCCCTGAGGGCTGAGTTGTACCAATTTAAGGACTCCCATGATGAATTCAGGGATCAGTCCACTGTTTATTCACACAGTCTAAGCTTGCAGTGACCTCCCAGTGTAGGTCCAATTGAAGAACAGGGGGTTTTGGATATAATTTCTTGGAAAATCCTTTCAGTTACTGGATTTTGTTGTTTCCCTTGGTCTCAGGAGATCTGTACTTTATTCTTTCTTGGTTGCTGACTTACAATGAAACTCCATGGAAGGTACTTCCTCTTCTCTGCTTTACTTTTTCCATCCACAGGCAAGGACCTATTTAAGCCTGGCTTTGAGATGAACTGAGCAAAATTTTAGGGTATAATTATTTCACTGGTGCCACTCAAGGTTAATTTTGCTTGAACTTGACCCTGTCAAGACTTGTCAAAATAGGACTCTTATCAAAAATTAGACCCATGGAAGAGGATCCCCTTCTACACCTCTTGTTTTCTTCACACAGGAATAATTTATTTCCTAGAAATATTGTAATTGAATTAAGCAAACACAGCAGCCACTTTGTGGTTCTGTGGGAGATGGTGTTTAGAGTGGGAGGATGACTAGAGGATATAAGATTAAGTTAAGCGAGGGAAAATTAAGACTGAAGATCGGGAGAAATGTTTTTCCAGTATTAAAGTCTGAGAGGCTGTGATTTCAATTTCATAATCTGAGGGAAGGAGTGGGGTGGGGTAAGGGGATGTTCATGCTATCTTTGAATGATAAAGCAGAGCAGAAAATATGTTTCTGTTTCTATTTACTGGACTCCCAAGTACACTGTGATCTGGTCTGGCTTGAATTACAGAGTCTAATTAAAACAGACCCTTATTTAATGGGCTAGAGACACAGAACGTTTAGGTACACAAATGCTGGTGTAAGCTCTGCATGCAGTTGCATTAATTTGCCTGCCCAGCTACAAGAGTTCTGTGTAGAAATTGGTTAATTGCACCAATTGAATCGCTGATTGGGCATAATACCCTGCACAATAGCCTTATTTGCATATGCATTGATACAGGCTTGCATGTATAGTTATGTGTGCAACGGTGCTCATATTTTGTATATATAAGAGTGCATGTAAATTGCTTGAAAATCTGTCCCTGTAGATCTCTTCCATCTCTACTTTAGATCATTTTTGTTTGCTAAGCAATAGATCATCCCACTCTGATACGAAAATGCGTCAGCTTAGAGAGCGAATATCAATTAAATGGGTAAATAAAATGCTGCCAAAGGTGTATTTTTGTCTTTTATCTACAAAATCTTTTTTTCACTTCTCATAACTAAAATTCTGGATTGTTTTGGGGCCCTTTTCTGGCTATGAAAGCCAGATTTTTCTTTAAGTAATTTATTTATTAGCCCCTAAAAATAGATTTATAAACTATAAACCTGATTGAATTTCATATAAGGCACACCAATGCTATTCCCACTAAATTCGGTAGGACATGGGTTTAATTGGAATCAAGGCCTCACAGTACTGGGAGCTATCAAGCTGCTAAGATGCTCCTCAAGGCTAGGATCTGTTTTGAGACAGTTATATTGCCCAGTAAATACCTTTGCTTTGATTTTTTTTCTTAGGTAGGGCAACCGAATCAGAGAATGCAAAGGTCACCTAAAATACTATTAAGGAAACCACACATCCTGGTGAACTAGATCTTTGTTCACTGGTGAGTCTTTTAGCACTCTTTGCCCTCTCCTGTCTCCAAACATCAGCCAGCTGGCCTGCTCAGTCTCTTTTCCTCAGCTCATCGCTGGCTTTAGAAAGTAATGAGCCCTCCTGTGGCTCTCTTTTGTTGTGTCTCATTCTTCTTTGGAAAAGTAACACACGTTGTCCAAAAAAAAGGGACCGGTAGAGCTTTCTCAAACCTTTAACTCAACACAGGAAGGGCTACAGGATGAACTAAGAGAGCTTACTGGAATATTCACCCATTCTGTCTCCTTTCTGATTAAGAGCACACACAGGGATTTGGGAGACTTCTGAAGAAAACAGAATTTTCTGAGGAAAGCAGAGTTTCAGACAAGTGATTCCAAAATGTTTGGTATTAGGCATGGGCTTTAGTCTTGGCACAAAAATTGAAGGCCCTGGTTCTTGTTTTTTTCCCATGTTCCCATGTTTGGGAAAGAGGCCCTGAAGCATCAGGACTGTAGTGCTGGGATTAGGCTGGAGGAGGCCTGGAGAAACCTTCCATTTCTTGTAACTTGGGTTCTGCTTTCCATAACTCCATCAGGAGCTGCATCAGGAGCTACATGACCATACTACATCCCTCCTCCTATAGGAGGTGTGATGTATTTCTAGTCAGAATTTCCAACCCTTTGTAAAACTATTTCAGACTTCCAGAGTGGGTTGGTAGGATTGTCAGCAGTTGGATAAGATGATTGCAGTAAAGCAAGACTGCATTCCTTACAAGTAAAATGATATCATGTAAGGGGCCTGATGCCCCTTAATCTGAACTTTAAAATACAAAACAGTTTGCAGCACAGTTTCCAAGCAATGAGTGTCCCAGAATAGCTAAAAATTGTCACACGTCGGGTGAATGAAATATCATCTCCCTAAAGATGGGGGCAGTGAGAAAGTGGAGCATCCTTAACAGATTAAACATAAATTGAGTCTCAGAACCTCCAGGTGTAGTTACATTTTTTCAGGGAAAAGTTAAAATTCAAGTGTGATTTGAAGGAAATCTGTGATGCAGAAAGTAAGAGAAACTCTGCTGTTTAGAGGATGAGTCAAGGTTAGAAGGCACTCTTACCAGTAGAGAAAACCATTTAGTGTTTTATAAATAGATAAGAGAAAGCAAGGATAGAGTAAACTTAAACAGCCTTTAGCACATACTTAAAGCAAGTAAAGCTCCTTAAATTAAAACCTGAGATCTGGGGACTGTGGGGAAAGACCACCTGTGTGAGCACTGGTATCATCAAAAAAGAAAAGGAGGTCTGACTATTTTCTTTTCACTGGAGTTAAGTGTCTAAGGCAAGTAACGCCATTTTCCACTCAGTTTGCTATGCTCCCTGTCACGAAAAACAAGTCTACTCCAGCCCTGGCCCCCTGTCCTATAAAAAGTCAACTCCTGTCATCCACGAGCATGTCTTTTAATAATGAATCCTGAAAACAGCCAAGAATTCATAGCAAAGCCTATCTAGCTTTCCCAGATGCCAGGCTTCCAAGTTCAGATTTAGTCAAGACTTTTGAGAAGCTCAGGTAAAGAAATAGGAAGTGGAAAGCTTCATTATTACTGCTTGTTGTGGCTAGAGGTACAGAGAGCTAGTCAGCTTGCAGCAGAAAATTGACAGCTTTTCAAATCCCCTCTAAAAAATTGAAGGTGCTTTGCAGGATGATTTTTTTTTTTGTTTATTCCAGTGTTGTCTTCTCTTTTACTCTGTGTGTTTTGCTATTTCCACTACAGCTCGTGCTATAGTAATAGAAATGATTATTCTTGAAGGCCAAACCTGCAGATAATGGCAAAGTAGGGGAAATATTTCCATCAAGAAAACAGAAAAAAAGGAAATACCTTCATCTCCCAAGATAATGCCATACATGATGAATGCACCTCTTGATCACATTAAAGTGTTTAATTCATGTAAAATTACAAAGGCATGAAAATGAGCAGGATTCCTTTTGAAGTTAGGATAGTTTACGTCATCTTGGTGGTCATTTCTCGGGGAGGCAACTCTGAGTTTATTAATAATGAAGCTGAGAACCTAAAGGGAAGGCTCTTTTTGTGGGTGGCTTTTTTTATTTTTTATTTTTTTTTCCATTTATTGGAAGAACCAAACTAAAACTCTTGGAGTGTGGAGTATTCTGGCACCTAGAAACACTGGCATCCCTTGAAACAGCCATAAAATTCCTATCTGTTCAAATAAATTATTGTTCCAGTCATTTCCTTTAATCATCAGGATAATTTGCTCTCAGCCTACACCCCTCTTCTCTCTCAGGTCATCAGTCAGGAGGTTGAAACCTTTTCCCTGCTATGGTCCACAAGTTTCCTCGTAGCCTTTACCCACTGATAGCAGCAGTAGCCATATACCAAAAGTTTGGACTATTCCATGTGTTTGGGTATGTTCTGAGACAAAATTGTTGCAATACAATGATGTGACTGTCTGAGACACCAGAGATTTTCTGAAATCTTAGTTTGTGACCTGTGTGTCTGCAGAAGAAAGTTTTGAGTTCAGTGCAGGACAGCCCAGCTTGGCACAAGTGGTGTCAAGGTGAGATTTGCATTAAAAGAGACAGCATTCACTATGTGAGATAACAGTATGATGTCTAAGACATAGAAAGTAAGTGGGATGAAGTATTGATCGCTGAAAGGACAACTCAAACACAGTTTTGTGACATGTGCTGCAGTGGTCCAGTGGTTAAATGAATGAAGCTTTTCCTTTGGAAGTCTTCAGTGGCACTCAGCAGACTCCATTGGTAAAGTAGAAAATTGATGGATATGTTTAGAAATAACTCAATTATTTCAATGCCTAGGTTTGCAAAAGATCACTCCAGAGCTTCATTAAAGAGCTAGGAAGAAATTGCAGGAGCTCTTGAACCCATACTCTCCTTTTCCTCCATATTAAAGATCTATAATATTTCCACACTAAAGAAAGAAAAAAACCAAAACAAAACTGGGATGAGACTCATCTGTCCTAAATTTGAAGGCCAAAAGAGAGAGATCAAAGTCTGGACTAGTTGTGCTAGACTCCCTTTATGGACAGTGGAGAGAAATTGTCCTCTCCTGAGAGTGATTTATCACATCCTGAGATACACATCTCAGTCAACCCAACTGTGGGTTTCCAGGGCTTGCTGTTTCTTCCCATTGACTACAAACATAAAGTCCTGACTTTCTGAATGCAGATGTCTCAGTGAAAGTGAAATTCTTGTTATCTTGTACCTACCTGACAAGTCCCCATAACTTGACCCCTTCAGACACTCTGTTTTTAGTGTTTTAGTCTTCTCCACCAACCACTCATCCCAAATAGTACCAGTATTTATGCTTTGAAATGGCATTTAAGTGAGATAACCCATATATATAAGACAAATTATATTTGAAAAGTGTCTCACCCACCAACACAATATTTCTGAGGAGTCTGAGGAGCTGATGTCCTTAGATGGAAGTTTACACTGGATGTTTAGGTGCAGCTATTTCTAATTTCTGTGTGTGTGTGTACGTGAGTACGTCTGTAATAGCACATATGACAATGTGGTGTGTACGGGAAGAATGGGTGAACTTTACCATTTCATCCAAGCATTGTGTGCTACAGTAAATATCAGAGATAATGATATTGACTTTAAGGTATTGCAGCTTCAAATGTCAGTTCTACTCTATCTAACACTCCTTTGGATTTGATTTACATCTCTTCCTCCCACCTCAAAAGCTGCAAAAGGGGCGTGTTGGAAAGAAGGACTCAAAACCAACACATTTAGTCTCTGTTTTCTGGCTCTTCTTTTGACAATTTTTTTATTGCAGATTTTTGACCAGGGCTGAAGAACTAACTCCACAGCCCGTTTTTCCAATGCTTTAATTCTGATTGTAAATAACTGTGCTTCAGGCTCTGGGGTAAAGCAAATGGATGAAATATCATCAGCCTCGAAAGTGAGTTCTCTTGCCAGAGGTGCTGCAGCTGAATCAAAAGGTCAAGGAAGTATTAGTGACAGTTTGAACAGAAATTAAACTAGTCCAAAAAACCAAAGAGCTCATAAGAATAACATTTAAACAGCATTTCTTGGTCTTTTACAGGCATTAACTAAGAAATCCTCACTGCACCCCAGTGACATAAGGAGAAATATGATGGTGGTATTGATACTGAAGATTCAGTTGCAAAGTACAACCAAATCTGCACCCTGTAATTGAGTTGAAATCCTATATTTTTGATCCTTAGAAATTGCAAAATATTGACTTAAAGTGGGCAGGAAACAGATTTTTCATCCAGTGAGAATTTTGCTTATTTCTGAGCCTTGATAAAAGAAGCTTCGAAACAGCTAATTTGCAGGAAGGGGACAGCAGATCAAAAACCCAAATGCTTGATTCAGTGACAGTATTTTGCTTTAATAGTCCTGAAGTGCTTAATTTTCTTTTCAAGTCCTTGGCTTTTATTCTTTTAGAGGAGTGTTGCAGCATAGCATTCACCATGTAGGATCAAGTGAAGGTTACTTAGGAGGCCAGTTCAGCAGAGGTCACTTTTCCTAAGATCCTGCAAGGAAGCAATACCAAAGAACTCCCCCAGTTATGGTTTTAAGCTTACTAAATGCATTAGGTCACTTTACTGTAAAACCTTTTCTTTCAGCTTTTTCTTCTAATACTCTCACCCTTAACACTGTATGGTAAAGTTTTTTTCCATTTTAAGTATTTTGTGTTTATAGGAAAAGGAAATTACCTTGATAAGCTCTGTGGATTTAGGGAAGAATTACCCTAACTGGTAGAGACAGAGACATCTCTTCTATATCTTAAGGATGTGGGTACTGAAAGTCTGTTTTTCTTAAAGGATGATTAAGAGGACAAGAAATAAACACACAAAATGGAAGGGAAAAGTTGCCTATGAAGGAAGGAGGTATTTAAGATGGTCCATGGGGTCATAACTAAGAATAATAGGAGAAAATAGGCAAAGAAAAACTCACAACATATATCAAAAATTAAACACTGTCACTGAAGTATATCAAGCCATGGTGTCCCAAAAAAAGGGTGGAAAATGCAAAGTTGAGAAGACCTCAAGGCACACTGAGCAAAAGGGGGCAACATATACAGGAAGGAATGTTCAGATACTGGCAATAGAAATGGCTGGATGACCTACAAAAAGATAGGTCTTTTTCTTACTCCTGGTCCTGGCAATTACTGTCCTATAAATCTAACTTCTCTCCCCATTAAAATAATGGAATATAAAAACAGAGAAAATATCATGAAACTTCTAGAGGACAATGGGATCGTGAGCCGTAAGGAAGATGGGGTTGAGAATTAATAACATGAGAGTAAAGGCAAAGCAGAGGGAAGGTTATGTGATAAGATTTTAGTATTAAGTTTGATAGAGTGCATCTGAAAATCTTGAACCCAAAAGGTCATTTAGATGCCTAAGATACCACCACTTCCTTGTTAGGACTGTCTGTGAGAGAAGGTGATGATAAACAGCAGAGTTTCTAATGATGGAGACTGGTCTGAAAGTACATTGCAGTGCCTTTTCCCTTGTGGTGCCTTCATTCCTGATGCAGAAAAGAACCAGCATGATAATGATGTTTCTTACGAACAGTAAGTTAATCTTAGTCCTAAATGCCTGTCATGGCAGAGAAATGTTTACAAGGAATGTATCCAGATTTGCAGCATTATTTGTTTGAGGGAATGGTATTTCAAAATTGCTCATTTTTAGGCTTCTCACACTTTGAATTATTCTAGACAATGCTAGTCAGATCTGGTGGTAATATCCTTCTGTAATTTAGAGAAACATATTTTTTTCATATTTTCATATGCGGTCTTCTTTTTTTTTTTTTTTTTCCTATTAGAAAAAATGAAGCACAAAGAGGTCATTTCTCTTAAATATACTGAGGTTGTTATAGCTGGGAACAGACAGCCTGACTTTCAGGGCCCTTAAGGAATTTTGAGATCCTTGCATATCATCACAATGATGCACTCTGGTATGTGGGTAAATAAAGAAGTTGGGGTAGGATTTCTCTAACAGTTCATTACAAACCTGAATGGTTGAAACCTCTACCCAGCACAGCTATCCAGACTGGTCAAATGTGTAGAATTTTCAGTTTCTTTCCTCTGATTATAAAATAGAGGATTAATTCAAACACAGACATAGAGGAATGAAAACAGGTGAGTTGACTCTCCTGTAACCAAGTCCTGTGAATTATTTTCTTGCTTTTGTAATTCTTCCAGAACAACATCTATAACTTCCAGAGAATGCCTTTAGATGCCTAGTATTACCATTTAGGGTTTTTTTGTTTGTTTGTTTGTTTGTTTTTCGAAGCAGCTGTATTTCTAAACGTGGCATATTGCACCATATCACTATATTTTTCCACAGCTTCCTACAGACGGAGTTCTGATTTTAGGTATTGTTTTGTGAGAGAGAGTAGGTTCTTGTAGCTGGATTTTCAGTCTGGCCATTCCTCCTCCCACCATCACGACTGAGAGGTTTTATGTTGTCCGATGGATTATTAGATCAGTACAAGCCGCCAACCACACTTGTAACCTTGTGAGGGACCTGCTGCAAAGAGCCCTCCCAGAATTGGTTTCTGAGATCACAAGCTCTTTAGAAAAGAATCTGGTTTTCCCCACTTACTCTTTTGTCAGCTGGATTCTCATCGTACCTGGGACCTGGATGTACCTTGTGCCCAAGGTGTAGCTGAATCTCCACCGAGAAGAAAAGCTGCAATCCCACCCTTCAGCCATGACTCCTGTTCCTGATGGCAGGGATCAGCAGGGAGCATGTTTTAATCCGAGCAGACATTCCTTACTTTGCTGTGCCGCTCTCCAGTGCTAGCCACTTCCCGGCCTTGGTGGTCTGTGCTGGATTCAATCCGAAAGGTCAGCCGGAGAGGGGAGGCCAGATGGCCGTGGAGACCCAGCATGTTGGAACACTATGTTTAATTACACACAAATTTACTGCAGCATGTCAGGAGGGACACAGGGAGCTTGTCCCATGGAAAGGTCAAGCATTGTGTGGTGGCTTTACCTAAATTACACGAGGAGGAATGGAAGTGAGACCCTGACCTTGTATAATGAATGTACAGCCAGACCCCAGTGGGCACAGTGCATTCATGTGTTCAGTTCTTGCTTCCCCAGACAAAGCAACAATAATTTTTTTTTCACATACTGACTAAAATGCCACAGATTTTCTTTTTTTTTAATAAGTAATAGTATTTCTGGCAACAGGACGCTACATATATTAGGATGTTTATAATACATATATATTAGGATGTTTAAAACAAAACAAAACAAAAAACCAGGATGAGTTTTGGCCATGGAAAGGCATCTAAATATGTTATGGACATCTAAAATAAGCTGGGAAACCACAGTCCACAGAAGAGTTTGAATAATCAGATGCAGAAATTTCTTGTTTTAGAGTAATACAATGGGGTTATTTCACTTTGAATTTTAAATTCTCCAGCCTTAATATCTGAAGATCTCCCATTTTTATTTTTTTTATTTTTTTTAATATCCCATTTGTGGTATAAAAATCTGAAGAAACAGCTTACATTTTTAATTTAGGCACTTATGTAGCCTGGTTTACTGTTTGTTGATTTGCATGTTTGTTTCTGATGGAGGAGAATATGGAATAAGGGAGGCAGGAGAGTTTCTTTGGCTGTTACTATTAATCTGAATCTCTGGAATCCAGTGGTCACCATCACAATGAAGATCCCACTGTGTCCAGTGCTTTGTGTGCATTTTTTCAAGTACAGTCCCCACTGACAGTACAATTCCAAGTAAATGTAACCAGGATTAAGACAGGGAATAAATGAAGACAGTGGGAGAAATTTGTTTCCCAAGATTACAGTTGATAGGTGGCAAGCTGTAAGGGAACTGTGTTGTCCTGATTTCCAGTCTAGTTCTAGACTAGAACACAAGCTTATTCAAAGCCATGAATATGATGTGAGCACTTATATGGGGAAGGTGCTGATTAGAAATTCTTGTAGGTAACTCACAATGGTTAGGTTTCAAATTACATTAAGAGCTTGACATGATTTAACTGCTTCTGCAACTAACCAAATCTGATGGAGCCTATAGATTTCCTCTTCTCTGGAATGAAAAATCATAGACTGATCTCATTTTATTCAAAGCAGTTGTTCTACTACTGCCTTAAACAATGAGTTTTATATCATTATTTGTCAGTTTGGCCTCCTGGGATATTTCTTTAGTTTCCTTAAAAGAGAAATGAAGAACAGATAGCAATGGTGACACTTACTAGTGCCATATTTCAGTATCCTACCATCTTACTGGTATTTACTCTGCAGAAGAAGTAAGTGGCCTGTCATATATAAATGAAAGTATTCAGGACCAGGAATTTATTTCTGTGTTTTTGAACTTACACATTCTATAAAAAAATGTTAAGAACTTAGGTAACTTCATAAAGAGAAGTACTAGTATGAGAAGGCAAAATTGTACAAAGAGTTAGAGTTTATTGCACAGTAAGGGAAAATAAAACAAATAACAATAAATAAATAGATAAAAGCCAATAAAGGGGGACTATATATCCATAGAAAGTTCTCGCTAAGCACCATCACACAGATCAGGGATTGTCATAGCTGGAACTTCAAGAATTTTGGCTGCTTTGAAATAACGCCATTATATTTTTGGGGTACAGCTCTGCATTAGCTGAAGGTGTCTGACTTTGTAAAATGGATATCTCATTTTTCTGGGGTTACTTCTGACTCCATGTGCTTGATTTTGATTAGTTTTATGGGGATTTACCACTTTTCTGACCTTCATATTTTAAAAAGCCTGGGAGATTTTCAGCAACTCAATTCAATAGAGCTGCATGCCAGCTCTGTGAGAGAAAACATGTTTTCTCATATAACCACAGAAAGGATATGTGCCTATGGTGCTGGTATATGAACAAGACAAATGTGTGTTATGGGGCTGTGAAATGTTATCTAAACAAGCAGAGGTCAAGATGGCAGTTCAAAGGACTCTTTATCAAGGATTATGTGTTTATATAATTGACAGCTCCAGCACTGTACAATTTTAATGTCCAGATTCATTTCATTTGACAGAGGAGTCTGATATTCTTGGAGGTTGCTTCAGATCCTGGACTGAATAGCTCCATGGAGAGGCCTAAAATCTCACCATTTCTCTCCATTTTTGATTAAGTCAAATGGTGGAAAAGCAGTCAAACCTCTTCATTCTTCAAATACCCTCTGCCTAAAACAATGGTGTCATTGCTGGGCATCTGAACAGCTCCACACCATTAAGTGTCCTGGTTAGTCATGGAAATGCTACTCCTCTAATTAATGGGAGGATTGAGGGGGCTTTGCAATAAGATAGGGAAGGACTGGTCCAGAAAGGTTCAGTGCCATGTATCCATGAGTTTTGTCCATCTGTATCTGCACACCAGCAACACGTATCTGTGGGGCAGGTATGTGTCTCTGTTTTAAATACAGGAAAGGACAGAACACAGCTTCATTGATGTAGGATGACATCAAAATAAATTCTCTCACAATATTACTATCAATAGTTGATTTGAAGTTCATTTCAGCTAATTTGACAGCCCATTGGTAAGATGTATGGAAGAGGTCATCAACAGAGAAATGTTGTATGACATTTGTACAGCCTCTTTCACTTATGAGATCTCCATGTCCTCCTTCATCTACCACTGCACATACTGTACCCCAGAAAGAATATTTCTCTCCTGAACACAAAGTCTAACTTCATGCCCTTTCTATAAGCACACAACCATGGGATGGTTTGGATTGGGAAGGACCTTAAATATTATGTGGTTCCATGGGCAGGGATGTTACTACTGCTGCACCAGGTTGCTCAACTGCTCAGCTTTTGTTTTCTCAGTGATTGCACTGACAGCCATTCTCATTCTATTCCATTCTCTAATCAGAAACAGTCCTTATACCTTCCTACATGATTGGGGTTACAAGCTTGAGTTAGTGGTGATCTGAATCCATCACCTCCTGCAAGGCTGTTGGGGAGGCTTGTCAGTCTGTTATACACCTGTGCAGTGCTGGTGAGAACTGCCTGAGAGACATGTCAGTCCTAAATCCAGCTGGCAACAGCCAGGGGTAAACACAGCTTCTCTGTCTCTATTCTGGGACTGGCACACTGGGGGAAAAGAAGGAAGGAAGAGATCACAAGTTCCTTATAATACCTGACCATAACATTCTGAAAGTTAACAAAGCACAACCAAAAAATCCAAAGCTATCAAAGAAAACAAAGTACAGAAACAACAAAACCAAACATGTTCAGAGACATGCACATAAAATGCTTCTCCAGTACAGAGTCAAAGCTGAATTTAATGCTGAGAACTTTTTTTCTTCCTTTTAAACTGAAACCTCCAATAATTGCCTAGTGTTCCTAGGAATGTAAATTACTCTTTTTGGTCTCTATGTGGGAAGCAAGGAGATGAATGGGAGTCTAAATTGGTTTTGCTTCCTGTTCCCTGTAGTGGTTGCAGGATTAGTCCACTGTGCCTCTTTGCCCTTCCATTTCCTTGAAGACATGGGAAAACCTTCATTTTGCCAGGAGTTACTTACTCATTAAAATGAATCAAACAAGCCAGATTGTAGCAGGCATTTGAAAACCTGCTATCTGTCAAGAATTTTAAATTTAAAATTAACATTGAGTCCTCCTTTAAGACAAAAACCTTGACCTTAAGTTGCGTAGTGATTGGCAAGCACTCCCCATCCCCTGACTCGATTAACATTTAAATGCCATTTTGTGTGAATATGAGTAGTGCCTTTGGAACAAACAAATTACTAATGTCTTCCTGCAGGAAAGGAGCATCAGAAGTGTCTTATTAATTTGATGTCTAATTGAAAATCCCTTCCTTGTTCTAGAGAGATCTGTGTAGCCTAGGAGAAAAAGACATGGGGTACTTTTGGTCCCTACAGATAATATCTCCATTAGCTTATTCATCCTTTATTTGTTCTTCTGCAGTGGGACAAAGAGGAACACAACAGAAAACTTGTCCTATATGAAGAAATGTATGTTTTGTGTTTGAGTCTTCTGAGAACATGCAATAAGGAGCAGCTTATGACCATTAACCTTTGCAACCTGTAGTACAGACCTGACTGCTGTACTAGTGAATAATGAAAGCTCTTGAGAAATCCAAGGTTTTCAAGCAAACTAACAAAAAAACATCAAAGCTGGAAGCCAAACTCAGAAATTCTGGTTTTTGAACCATTGGGCTGTTGGGGTGTTGATGTTTTAGGACACAACCACTTTGCAGCCCTAACCACTATTCACACCATGTGCTTAGCTCATGTTTGTTGAGTCTCCCACATCTCTTGTAGCCAGTGCAGGTTAGAGTCTAAGTAGAATCACAAAAAGATTAAGGTTTGAAAACATCCCCAAAGACTATAAAGTCCAACCTCTGGCCAGGTACTACTATTGCCACTAAACCATCATGAAGTGTCACATCTGCTCATTTTTCAAACACTTCTAGGGATGGTCACTCTGTCACTTTCCTGGTGCACCCATTCCAAGTTTTCTAATAAGTACACCCTGTTGGTGAGTACACCTTAGAGGTGTCCCCATCCTCCACAGAGGAGTTTCACTACAAATTTGCAGGCTAACCTACCAGTGATGTGCTCCTGTTTTGCATTTCAACAAAATATCTGAGGCCTGTGCTGTTGGCAGGGGAAAGTATAGAAGGGAATGCTTCACCAGCCAGCACATTTATCTGCCAGCACTAATTGTGCAAATGGGGAAAAATGTGTAAGATGCAAAGGTGCCGCTCAGAGAACAGCAGAATTTGCTGCTATATCAGATAAATAAATATGCATATGCAAATTAGAAATGGGCTGCTTTTTCTTTTTTTTTCCTAGGATAATGCCCGCCATCTCCTTCAAATTATGTCAATTTGACATTGTAAATTTACAAGGTACACACAGGAATCCTGATACACCAAGCCTAGCACTCATTCTGTTTCGACTGCTTTTCCCCCCATCTCATTAGCTCTGTCAGTTAATTCTTGTTCAGCCACTTTGCCGTATTTTATATTTAAATTTTGAATAAGAAAAGATGAGATTTTATTTAATTGCTCCCCTGTCCCACCTTTTCTTACTAGAACTCCCATTACAGTCTGTCTATACACACATGCTACGCATCATCTCTAGCTGCAGAGATTTATTTTTTTTTACCTATGCCTGAGCTAATCAGCATGGTCTTCTGTTGTGGTCGGTAGAGAGAAATACACTCTTTTATGATGTGATTCCTCTCATCCTAATGTTGAAATCTAAAATCAGTCAAATGAATTGTGTCCCAAAAGAACACATTTCTCTTTGTTGATTACAGAGAATATCAAATGTGACTCACTTAGATGAAGTAATCTTTGTTCAATGACCACATCTGGCTGCATAAACTTAAATTCTCTCCATCCTCCTGGAGGAGAAATGTTCTTGAGGTACCAAACCCAAAATATTATCTCCTGCTCCTGAGCAGCATTCATTACAGAGCTGTGATATCTGTGATGTCAAAGATTCCTTCATGCCTGGAAATTAGTGAAGGTGCAGTTGCATCCACATGTGAAAAAAACAAACATGCAGACATTTCCTAAAAACTACCCTGGCTTCTGCTTTACCAAAATGGGATGGAGATGTTTTGTTTGAGCTTGCCCTCATCTTGTAAGGATATCAATCAGACTGTGTGGTGACAGCATGATCATCATTTTAGTGTTCAAGTCCCCACCCCCTGCCAGTTCAAGGTGCTTTCTCCAAAGAATATTTAATCTGCAGCTATCTTATTCATGGCTTTAAGTAGTACCGTGATGAAAAGCTCCTCCTGACCTAAGTGTTATGCAAAAGGCTTAGGAGAAATATGTTCTTACAAGACTTTTAGCTCAGTCAGATTGAAACATTTATTTTTGTACAAAGACTGCATCACAACTTTACAGGTGTTCAGTCTTAAAACCTTAGATTTTTTTTTCCCCCATGTTAAAAAAATAGTAATAAAGAGAAAACATGAACTATGTATTGATCTTTGTCCAGCTGGACCATGTGATATTAAAGTACATAAGACTTCATCTGCCTGTTTCCAGTATATCAATGACTCTTAGCTGCAAGTCCTGAAGAAAATGCTGGGATTTGTGCACTTTGGGGATATATCTCTCAGCATTTCTACCATTTTTTGAAATCTTAGGCTTGTTCATCTGACACGGGTGATATATCAGTGCACAGAGTGCAGGTGACCTGGTCAAAGGTGTTTGGTTAATACAGTTAATCACCTGTTCTGCTCTTCATCATGAGGTTATGTAATTTATAAGATCACTGCTGTAAAACCATTGAAAACATGTATGCCATGTCATTGGTCCTATAGACTCACAAAATGTGGGTAACAGAACCTGCAAAAGATGCTCCTATAAAGTTAGTGTTTTATAAGCTGGATATACATAATACAGATTACTATGGTAAAGGGTGTTGACATAGCCTTTTAAGTAAAATATAAAAATAAAAGGCTCTCTAAGTGGGATTATTTGGAATAAAGGGGAATTGTGTGGTGAGGCTAATAGTGAGTAAATATCCAATAACATGGCTGTGGACAGCCATATTCTGAAGATACCTACAGTCTCAACACTCCTGTAAAAAAAGAGCTGGGAGGATATATCAGGTGATGTAGGATGCAATTTTGCCAATTGTTTTCTCTTATGTATTTCCTCTACACCTGTCTGAGTGAGTATTCAAGATCCTAAATAAAAGGGCTTTCTTTATTTCCCAGGGTGGTTACAACCTAATACACTTTTCATTTACGAAAATTCTCCTTGGCATCTACGTCTTTCATTTTTCTTCCTGTATTTGTGTGTAACTCTATCAGCAGATGATCTGTTCAAAACTGATGGCATTTTGGAACCCAGGATAGCATTTTACTCCTGTAGCTTGGTCAGCCAGTAGTAAAAAGCTCTGGAACATATCACTGGCTTCCTTTAAGATTTTACCTTTCATCAGTTTCCAAAGGAAAGTGAGAGTAGGCCAGAAGTCTGAGTGGGAAGTATCTTTATGGACTTAGACACTGTAACTTCATCTGTCTGTGGAATAGCCCATTTTGAAGAATTGCCAGTATATGGGGAACAGCAGAAGAAAATACAAAGCAAATTAGAAAACAGAACATACTGTTCTTCCACTCTCTTTTCAAGAAAAATGTATTTCCTCCCCCATGAAATTTTCGTAATTTTATTAACGATTCCTTTTCAAAAAAGGGGAGAAAACATGATCTCAATATTATCTTCTTTGTAATTGGAAAGTTTCTAAAAATCCTTTAACTTATGTTTATTTTATTTTTATTAAATTTCTTTCACAGAGAGAAACCTGATGGTAAAAGCCATCCTAAACTTTCAGGAAAATAAGGTGGCTCCTATGTTTCTTCAGGTTCAATGAAAAAATAAATAAACTTGCTACAATTTCTATCACATCTATTGTCATTATGATGGCTGGTTGTTTTTAGAAATAAGAGAAATTTCTAGGTTTTCATAGAAGATGAAAATAAAGCAGTAGTGAGTGCTATGGAATAGAGGGAAGAAATCTAGGTGTGCACATATCTGCAGTGGGAAGAGGATAAAAAATCAGGGAGGGGTTTTGAAATGAGTTTGCTTTTATTCAATCACTTGCCCAGGATCTTTCTTAGTGCTTCAGAAAGCTTTCAATAAAAAACAAATAAAATGCATAATAAAATACGGACTCACAACAAAAATTCAAATGACCATCCCAGTACAAGGCCATAAATAAAAGATTCGGCTAGTGAGACACCCACAAAATGCATTTTCAAAAGGCTTTTAAACTGATTAAGGAAGTTGACTTCATGTATATTGATACTGGAGGGTACAATTTCCTACAAAATGCAGGCAGGAAAGGCTTGGTGTGCAGAGGGTAACCCAGGCTGCAGTTTTGTAAGGCTATAAAACCAGCCCTCACAACAGGTTGTTCTTAGAAGAAGACTGTCATTAAATCTTAAAGAAAGATTTAGGTATGTGTTCTTTCTTCCTCCTCCATCTATTTTAATTTCAAAAAGTTTTACAATCCTCAGTGTAATAGCTCATCTATCTGCAAAATAAATAGAATTTATTCTGTTCAGCTGAATCATGCAATAATGTAATCAGGAAAGAGTCATAGGCTAACACACACACAACTTGATCATATTAACTTAATTTTTTTTTTAGAAAACCTAGCTCTACTTAGTAAAAAGGACTCTAGCAATCATTTCAATCTACAGTTGTGTCCGAGAACCAAAGATTTTATTCTGTCTTGGCTTTAAATCTATCTCATGTTTTAAAGAAGATTGATTAGACATTTTAAAATCCCTTAAAATGAAAATGTTGCATTTTTAATGAAGAATAAGGATGGCAATAGAGTATTTCTAGATATTGTTATCCAAAAGTGTCACAATACTGCCAAACTTAATGCATTCATAACGCCAGCATGAAAGTATTACTTGTATACACAGGTTAGGCAAGATGTCTGTCTCTATCCTCTTGGCCAAATTCTGCTCCCATCCCACCTGATCTTGCTGTGGTGAAAAGTTTCCATATTACTAAAGGTCTCATTTTTGTCAGTCAGTCACAGGGTTGTGTGATAAGGTGAGGTTGCCTTGCTTTCCCTGTTAATCATGGGTCCAGCGAGCAGGATGAATGTAGGAATGCAGTGAGGGCTGCTGATTATACACAGACTGCTTCTCAAGAGCCCTCTGAGCTGAAAATTATTGGAGTTTGGGTTATTTAGAATGACTAAAAACTTTCTTACCTACTTTTGCCCTATGCTCCATCTCTGGTGAGAGGAACTTTAGCTGGACAGGTATGTCCAGGACTGCTGACTTCCCAGAATGAATCACCCAAATCCCCTAATCCAATGTGTCTTCAGTGATGTGGTAGAAACAGATGTATGCTGGAGACATGATAGCCCCTCAAAAACTCTTTTCTACATCCTTATCCACTTACTGATTCTGGCTTTTGGTCATTCAGTGAGAGTTTTTGCTATGAGATGTAGCACACGAGGCACTTGCAACCCAAAGAACTCAAAATATGAAATAAGACAGGCACAGGGTGGAGAATTTAAGCAGGGGATGATTAAATGACTTGCCCACAAGCATCTCAGGAGTCTGTAACACAGCCATGGACTAAGCCCTGTTTTCCAGCTCTACCTCTTGCTTCAGTCTATCACCTGCTTTGTTTTCTTGTTTTTATCTGGCCCTTCTTTCCCTGAGGGAAGAGAAATTTCCCAACTCACTGAATCATTTTGTCAAGGGAGATAGATAACTTTCCAGTTCCTCCCTCTCCCCACCCTCTTCCCCCCATTAGCCAATCCAATTATAGAAAATCAAATATCTTGCTAGAGCTGGCCAAATTCAATTACACAGGTACTTCTGGGTAAATTTTGGCAGTGAATAGTTTGCTCGCTTTACCCAGACTTTTCTCTTTAATAAAATGCTCCCAGTTAGCCAATATATCTTGTTATAAAATAAAACAAAACCCCACATATACATGCAACCATAGATAAGCAGAGACATTTTCTTCAGATGCTTTCTGGGTATAGATTTTCAGGTATCTCCCAGGACCTCTATACCACTCTGGATCTGAACTCTTAAATCCTGTCTACCTCCTCATGATTAAATGGCAGGATGGGAAGTCCTGCCTTTCAAAGCTGGAGCTCAGCAGTCAAATTCCAAAACTGCTTCTGTTGAAAATATGTTCCTGATTCACTAGGGAAAAAAAAACCCAAAAATAAACAAACATAACATGTACAATCACATTTTTAAAATAAAGTATTTCATTTGAGAGTTGTAATTTTTTATTAAAAAAATGTCAGAGCAACACCAGGTGGAAGTTCAAATGACTTGTATTTTTATTTATCTCTGTAGGCTTAACTCTTTAAATTGCATTGCTTGACTCTTCTGCTTTAAGAGGGGTAATTCCTTGCTAGACATGAAGTCCACCTGGGCATCACTACTCAGAGAGGAGAAAGTAAACCTCTGTCAAGTACCCTTTAGATTGTTGGAACAAACATTTACCAAAATATTTGGGCTTTTCTTTAAAAACTCTGCAAGACAAAAAGAAAAAAATACAGAACTATCTTCCTTAGGAGGCAAATTATTATTTTTAAGGTTTTACAGGTGACTAAATTGACAGTTACATAAGACAGAGGATATACCACTTTTACAAAGTGAACCAACCAAAAAAGTATTGCCTCAAAGAACAGTACCTCGCACTATTTCTTTAGGGACCCCCAGACCAATGCTAAAACTTCCACAAACTCACAGAAGTTCAAGGTTCTGTGAAATGCAAACAGGAAGCATTGGCCAAAATAACCAAACCTCAGCTGTCTGGCAATTATACGATATTGTCTAAAGAATACTTTGCTGTGTTTTTAAACTTTTTTGAAGCTTCGTGTGGAGAAATTCTACAAATGTTCTCTCCCTCCGAGTCCTGTGGTTGCATTCTTGACCTTATGCAACTCATCCAGTAAAATGAGACAGTGGACTGGCATTTGGAATGAGTCAGAGCTGATGTATCTCCTTTTTCTCTTGGATAACACCTCTTCTTCCTCTCAATAAAACCTTGTATTATTCAAATGGGGTGTAAAGACAGTGCACCAGCCAAGAAACATGCACTTAAGATGTCTGAAATACAGAATGCTAAACATGTCCCCTGGATCCCTTCCAAGCTGGTTTAGTTACTAGACTTGTTTCATAAAGGAAATGGGTGCTAAGTGTGGAAAGTGAAAATACATGGAAGGGCATTTTTCAGTCTGCTTTAATTATCACAGCCAGATAACAAAAAATTGGTCATCTCTGTTTTCAGTAATTCTTCTGAAGTAATTCTTCTTCCTTGTTTGTTCTTAGATGGGGGGGAGCAGCTGTGAGCTATTAGACAAGTTTCTCTGTCCTGTCCAAGCAAAATCTTCAGCTAAAAAAAAAATACACAAACAAACTACTATTTGAGACCAAAATTTTGACAGTTTAGGAGGAGGAGGGGAAGGGAGAGAATGGGATTAGAGTTATATTAGGTAGCAAGAACATCCAGATTTAGTATTGTGAGGATTAAAAAAAAAAAAAATATAAAAAAAAATCCCAGAGCTTCAGAGTGGATAAAAGCTTTCTTGCTTCAATGCCTAAACCAACTTCTAATTAATGGGGTTTAGGAAGACATTGTCCTTATGAGTATGTTATCCCCATAGCTGCCCACTGAAGGGTGCCCTGCCTGTTTCAGGGAAGCAGATGGTATTGACCACTGTCTGAGACAGGCTATTGAACTGGCTGTTCATCTGGTCCTCTATGTCTGTGCGTTTATAATCTAATCTCATCTAATCTAATCCTAATGCATTTTTCCTGTGTGTCTCAAAAACTCCCAGGTATATACATAAAATCTTTTTTAATAAACTCTTCAATTCTAATTGAAAGTGGCCTTCTGATTTGAGATACGCTCCCAATTTATCAATTCAGCTATGAAATCTTTACCCCAAACAGTGGAGTCATCCACTGCAGGCATGAAATTTCACCCAGAACAAACAGCTGTCTGCTGTAAGGATCAGTTAGAAACACTTTGATTTTGGAGGAAACTCTCCTATGGTTTGGGGGCCATGAGGGGTTGGTTTGTCCAGAAAACATGCAGGGTGACACACAAACAAGTTTCAGAGTCAAGATGAGCCATCTGTGATGAGCTGCTGACTATAAATGAGCGATCATTCAGTGGACACAAGATGTAGAGGATTGTCTGTGACTTGTACACCTGGATATAAATCATGCCTTGACTTTTTTTTTTTTTCTTCCCACCAGTCAAACAGTCAGTGTTTTGAAGAAGACTTTGTCATATTTAATAGTGCTGTCAACCTTCCAGTCTTGCTGGCCTGCTAATAAGAAATTCCAAAATGACACTATTAACTATTATTTTCCCAGAGCTGAGCAAAGCCAGCCACCACAGAGTCTCACTTGAGGTGGAGTGAAAGCCTTCAAGGTGCAAAAATGATAAGCTCAATTCACCCTCAGGGTAATTTCAATATATTTGGGAAGCTAGTCTACCACCTGCCTTGACAGCAACAACTACAGGGGAAGGAGTTTGAACCCTTCTGGGCTCATATGGATGTTGAGGCAAACACAGGTTGAAGTTCTTCTCAGAGTAAATCATTTATATTCTATATAATGCTGGTGCTTTTTTCTTTTTTTCTTTTTTTCTTTTTTTCTCTGGGTGCCATCTATGTGTGAAGATAAACAGAGCTGGCAGGAAATATCCTTTCAAAACAGAGAAAGAAAAGCCTTAAGGAACTTGATAGATAAAATTGTACTTATATTTCCCCACTCTGCTGAGAGATTTATCCTGCAATAAAAGTTATGCCAGAAGCTCAGACAGACAAGTCCAGACTAATGCCAAACTCCTGCCAGAGCCACTAAATGATCTGCATGGTCAGAATCTACTTTCCAATATGTTTGAAATGACTGGCCCAACAGACGATTTAGTTTTAAGATTTGCTTTTAACGAGCTGTAGCAATGAGCTGGTGGGTGTTTGCCCTGTGCATACAGTCAATTTCTATTGTGTTTTGGTGTGCACTTTCACCCTCTTAAGCAGGTCATCTTCCAATAGGAAAAAAAAAGGAAAATAAAAATTCCTGTCTGTCCAGATGGTCCAAAAAAGCAACTCACAGGTGGTTGGAGTCAAAAAGGTTAAAGCTGTTGATTTTGTTAATCCATTCACCCTCAAACAGAAATTCCTCTCCTTCAAACTCTTCTATTTCAGTCTTTTGATGCAGGTAATTTGACCTTACTTGGGGGACAAAAAGTGTCTGTTGAAAGATAAGGATGTTTTCAGAGTCATAGGCACCTGAACAACTGATTTCAACTTCTATGGGGTCTTCTCTGATGCCAGCTTTAATTTTTATTCATCACGGTGTTGACTTGGTTAATTGTGCATTGAAAACAGCACCATTTGCACCATTAACATTGGGCTGATCTGTTCTATCAACAGAGGAACACAGCCCAAATTGATGCAAAACCCCTTGCAGCTGAAACTTGTCATGTGAGATCTGGTTCCAAAAGACATTACTCAGAGTTTCGAAAAAAAAAAAGGTGTGAAAAAGAAAATAATGTTTTTCCCCTTTACAAAAACACAAAGCGACCCAAAACAACAATAAGTAGAAAAAAGGTAGAAAGTGGAATTTTGCTGCTGTTCAGATTATTCAACAAATGTTTGATCCAGCATTCACTGAAGTCAGCAGGATTTTTTCCATTCCCTCCCTTGTCCAATTGCAGCATCATTAGCCACATTACTTCTAACTGTTGGGCATCTACATCTAATGTTGCCTTCTCAATTGCAGCAAATAAAAATAGAAAATTAGAGAACTCAGCTTTCCATATCAGCACCTGAGGAAGGGGACTGAGCAAAATTTCCACCCAATTACCTTCATGGCCAGATGCACAAGGTTCTGATCACCTTTCCTTCAGTTTGGGAAGCATTATTTGCCGTGCAGCATTTTCCAGGTGATGCTGTAAATGATAGACCCTCATAGGCAAGGTACACGATGTATGGGTGTTGCTCCCGAAGCTGCAATCTTTGCACTTCCCATCTTTTTTGCCACTTCACATTTGCAACATTAACAATGCATTAGCATAGGTATGGAGTGTTTAATATGGGTGTGCAGTTGTTTACAAATCAATTTGCAAAGCACTTTGGGATCCTTCTGGATGGAAGGTACTATATAAGCGTCAGTCATTATTATTATCATTATCACTGTCATCATTATAAGTTCACAAGGAGACAAACAACCACATTGGAATAACACTGGGGGTAGGTTTTTCAAAGCCACAGTGGAGATTTGGGCTGCATGTGACTGCCATGAGTGTAGAGTTACTGGGAATCCCAATGGATTTCCCAGCAAAGGGGAACCT